>NW_026924803.1:105000-244950 GCF_032062105.1 Saccostrea cuccullata
TTCAACTAATTTTTCAAGTTGCACATTTAGTAAAAAAAAAAAAAATCATTATTAGATTTATAGGTACATGAATTTATCAAAAAAGATAATAACTTATGCATACATTTAATTAAATCATAAAAAAGTTTAAATATTTATAATTGAATTGGACGATGATTGTGTTTTAAGGACAGGTAACTCAGGTGTGTAAAATGACCAACTAAGTGCCGATTTGTGAGTTATCGTTTATAGGAATTACATATAGGCTACTTCAGCATTGGTATTGTTATGTACAAAAAAGGGTTCCTTACATATGTATTTATCAATGTTGCTAATAACACGTGTTCGTGTTTATTTATATCTGTAATTTATTGGCTGTAATGCTGGTCACCTTGTCAGGTGACATTTAAATATTCGTTGCACGGGTTTTAACTGACCGCTGTTAGCACAGAGTATTCTAAAGCCATTCGAAGGCTCTTTTCAGTGCAGATAACACGTCTTTCTTTTTTACTCTCTATTTCCACGTAATATGGGCGATTCGGGCGATGATCTGACTTTAGACTCAGATAAATTACCAAAAGACAGCACAGGAGGGACCTCTTCATTAAAAAAAACTCGGACATTGTTAAACTATTCACGGGAATAATACAGTCTCAATTCAAAACTTTCTCGGGACAGTTAAAAGCGGAGCAGTTCGAGTCTATCTCGAAGAAACTCAAGGAGAATTCTCTACACAAGATAACTGAATTTATTGCCGAATTATTAGAGGGTCTAGAGAAGCTGGAGTCGAGAGCCTTTGATTTAAAAGATTCTGAATCATTGAAAATTTTTTCTGACTTAAGTAAAAAATTGAAAACGCGTCAAAAGCATATACGCATAGCTGATTCATCTCCCGCGGGCTGGAAAACTGTCAACGAATACCAGTGCAATGAAATCGCAGACAACTCCGATGATGAAAAGAAGATTTGCCGTGCCGAAAACAGGGCCCTTAGGCATCAGAAGCAAAACAAGAGATTTCAGCCTTACGGGACACAGAAAACGCCACCAGCGGCAGCTGCGGGATCTCCAGCTCAGCTGGCTCTTCCTGAGGTCACTAGTACTTTTCAGCCCTTTCCTGCCTTTCAACAGTAGCATCAACAGCCATTTCTCTATGGCCAAGGCAGAAACAAACAGTCAAGGAGACAGCCTATGCCGTACGACGTTTGCTTCGGTTGTTTCGGAACAGGGCACTGGAAATCCAACAGCCCAAAGGGAAAGACCAATCAAAGTCAATGATAAGTATACAGCTTGTTTGACTTGTGTTCATGAAAAGAGTCATACGGAACATAGTATTAAACATAGTCTAAAAAGGCATTACAGTAAATGGGAAGAAATTGGGGCTTATCCTTACATTTTGAAAATAATTCACATTCTGGTTATGAAATTCCTTTTCTCTCATTACCACCATCTATGAATTTTCGAAATACCAAATCCGCAGAAATTAACACTGAATTTGTCACAGAAATATCCCAGTTAATCAAGACAGGTTGTGTTGTAGAAGTTACATACAGACCATTTATTGTAAGCCCTCTCAGCGTCGCGGAAAACAGGTCAAAAAAGAGGTTGATTAGATTTGAGTAGACTGAATTATTATGTGAAATATGAGAAAATTGGAAAACAGCTCTGGTTTATTTTGAAAACGATTGCTATTGTCTAAAATTCGATCTAAAATCTGGCTATCATCATATTGATATTTCTGAAAGTTTCCGAACATATCTCGGGTTCTCATGGAACGAAAATATTATTGTTACACTGTGCTACCGTTTGGTTTGTCATCTGCTCCATTTATTTTTACAAAAAGTCTAAGACCTATTGTTAAATTCTGGCGAAAGAAGGGTATTAAGACAGTTCTTTACCTAGATGACGGTTTTGTGTTTGCCCCACCTAAACAGGAATGTTTTTCAGTTTCTGAATTCATTCAAAAGAGATTGTCAGATTTTGGGCTACTTATTAATTTTGAAAAATCTGTATTTTACCCAACTCAGAATTTAAAATGGTTAGGAATTTCTTGGGATTCATGAGTGGCTTCTTTGCAGAAACTAGTGAAGAGTTTTCCTAAAGTGACGGCCAGAGAGTTGGCAAGATTATGTCAATGTCACCAGTGATGGGTAACATATGTAGTATAATGACCAGATTCTGTTCTTTAGAGATAGCATGTAGAAAGTCATGGAACGATGTTATTGTACTCACACAAAAGAACGAGGTTCTAAATGAATGTAATTTTTGGTTACATTGTATTTACTCAGAAAAAACATTTACACATACCGACAAAGAAAAGTGTCATCATTTACTCTGATGCTAGTAGTCTAGCTTCAGGAGCGTACACGGTTGAAGTTGATTCAAAATTTTTCACTTAATGTTAAAAGAATTTGAGAAGGGTATGAGCTCTACTTGGAGAGAGCTTCGAGCAACTGAACTAGCTCTGGCTTCATTTAAAGATAATTTAGTGAATAAAGAAGTGAAATGGTTCACTGATAATCAGAGTTGTGTAAAAATTGTTCAGTCTGGTAGTATGAAACATCATTTACAATCTCTTGCTTACAACATTTTCAAGATGTGTGTAGAACAAAAAATTTCAATTGACATACAATAGATTCCAAGATTACAAAATGATAAAGCTGATTTTCTAAGTAATATCATAGATCACGATGACTGGGGCGTTACTGCAAATTTTTTTGAATTTGTTAACAACTTGTTCGGAACTTTTACTGTTGACAGATTTGCAAATTATAACAACTGTAAGTTGGGACGGTATAATTCAAAATTTTGGAATCCTGGCTCAGAAGCTATTGACTGTTTTACCCAAAACTGGGAACACGAAAACAATTGGTTAGTGCCCCCTATATACACTTAGTAGTTCGGGCTATTAAACACCTAATAGCATGTAAAGCTTTTGGGGTCTTAATTGTTCCAAACTGGCCCTCTGCTGTTTTTTTAGCCATTTATTTTTGATAAAGATATGACGTATAGATGGTACGTTAAAGATGCTTTACTATTCAATGCTTATTCAGGGTGATAACAGACAGTGGTCTGATAGCGCGAGGATAGAGGATCAGCGATTACAACACCTTAGGGACTTTTTACCAACTTTCTGTCTAAAATCAAGAGCACCGAACACATCAAGTCAATACAGGTACGCATTCAATGCTTTCTGCAAATGGTTTAGCGCTTTTCTGCCTGCTATTTCTGCATTATCCGCAGCGGATGAACACTTGGCTCTATATATAATTTCTATCGCTAAGGATTACAAATCATCAAGTAAAATTCAATTAGCTACACAATCTATAAGTTGGGTCCACCAGGTAGTAGGGCTAAATGATCCGTGTGAATCCAATTTAGTGAAATTAACAAAAGTGGGTGCAATAAGAGAGACTTCCAAACCAGTTGTAAAAAAGGAACCAATCACACCAGATCATTTGAAGTTATTGGTTCAAAGATACAAATCAAACAATTTATATAATATGCGTACTTTATGTTTGTGTTTGTTGGGTTTTGCTGGGTTTCAGATTCTCGGAGCTCGCAAATATTAGACTTAATGATATATCATTTGATGATGTGTGTATGAAACAGTGGGCGTAGCATCGTTTTTGAAAGTGGGGGGGGGGGGGCAGCCAGAGAAAAAAGTTTTTTACTTACCGTTGACAAGCAAAAAAAAAGAAAAAGAAAAAAAAAAGAAAAAATAAAGGAAAAAGTTGCCCAAAGTCGAAAATCCTATTTCGTGGGGGGGGGGGGGGGGGGAAGGGGGGGGGGGAGGGTAGGTAAACTTTTTCTCAGTGTCAAACTACTTTTATTACCAATTCTAATACTACATTTTCGATACATCACTATAAAAGTCTAAGAGTGGGGGGGGGGGCACCCCAGGCTTTCAATTAACATTTCCTATAGGGTAAGTAAGGTTGGGAAAAAAAGTGGGGGGCCAGCCCCCCCCCCCCCCCGGCCCCCCTGTTGCTACGCCCCTGTGAAAGTTAACATTGTCAAAAGTAAAATGGATGTTTACAAAGAAGGGCAGGAGGTGTGTATTGCTAGAACTCATGGTGACACTGTCCTGTACATACGTTAGAAGAATATATAAAATTGTTAGGTGCTGAAGTTGATTCATCAGAATATTTATTCAGATCTTCGTCATTTTGTAAAAATACAAGTGCATATAAAGTTAGAAGAGATAATCGCCCTTTGTCTTATACTAGAGCACGAGAAATTGTTTTAGATGCTTTTGATGCGGGGCAACTTCCCACTGCAGCGGCTGGTATAAGTGACAGGTTGTTTAAAAAGCATGGGCGGTGGAGGTCAGAAAAAGCTAAAGATGGCTGTGTGAAAGAAAACAGAATAAATAATTGTAACCAAAAACTTAGGTATTTGAAATTTACATATACAAGTCATTCTATTTCGACTCTTTGTCTTTCGAATAAGTAAATTGCACTACCAGAGCGCTTCACATCCTAATATACGTATTTGTGTTTATTTTATAAATTATTTATGTTCGTTTGAGTGGCACGCATAAGAACATAAATGTATTCATCAATGTTGCTAATAACACGTGTTCGTGTTTATTTATATCTGTAATCTATTGGTTGTAATGCTGGTCACCTTGTCAGGTGACGGCTGTTAGCACAGAGTATTCTAAAGCCATTCGAAGGCTCTTTTCAGTGCAGATAACTGAATCCCCATCCATCCGCCCTTGCTTTACATGTTTTAAAAAGATTTTATGTTTAAAAATCTTGTTTTGTTTTGTAGAAAAGAAGACAATTAAAGAAGATATGATTGTATTTGTAATGATTTTGTTTAAGTAAACTGCACTACCAGAGCGCTTCACATCCTAATATACGTGTTCGTGTTTATTTTATAAATTATTTATGTTCGATTGAGTGGCACGAATAAGAACTTAATGTTTTTCACACAAAAGAGTTGACCAAAAAAGGAGAATGTCTTCACTCTGCCTGAAATAACAGGGTCAAATGAACGGGGAACAGACTATATTCAATATTTTAACTCTCTTTGACGATTGTTATGAAGAATAAAATATTATGTCATGTTTTTTGTACGCACTATTGCGCTTCCTATATAATAATATTTATTTATTTTTACAAGTAAATGCAACAATAAATTATCTTATTTGTGTTACATAGCACGAAGAAGAACGACAGAGTACAAACATTTAATCAGGTTAGAACTAAGAAGGAGGGTAGATTTCACTTTTTATTTTGATTAAAAATTTTACTTATATCTAATTAAACGGTGTCCGCAACTATATAGTTAATAAGTTTAACATTAGTACTAAATTTTAAAACCACAGGATTCTATTGACAGCAAAGAAACACGTTGGAAATGCTAAAAATGACTTGCGTATAAACAGTTAGATACCTTGGATATGCTCTAAACAAGTTTCAGCAACGAGTTACCGTTCATAACAGCGAACCCCAGCGGCAGTTGAAAGGCCTACATACTGCATTTATGAAGACTCCACTACGTTTTTTCTGCACTTTGTCACGATCGGTCACGCTTTGATTTTTGTAGAAGTGGTGTCTATGTGTGAACGGGGGAAAAATCAAAGAGTGCAGAAATCGTTTTGATCAAAATACAAACGCTCTGGATCAAACTGAGGAAAGTGATATAATCTTTTTATGCGCCCGGATCGATAGATCTGGGGGTATATTGTTTTTGTTCTGTCTGTCTGTTTGTCTGTGTCTCTCTGTCTGTCTGTTGTCAACTTTAACCTTCGCCATAACTTTTGAACCGTGAGAGATAGAGACTTCATATTTGGCATGCATACTGCACTAAGTTCTTTCAAATGACACCAAGGTTAATGACTTTGACTGTGACCTATATGCTAAAAATAGCTTTTTCGAACTTTCGCTATAACTTTTAAACCATAGAAGATAGAGACTACATATTTGATACTGCATACTCCACTAATTAAATTATTTTAAATGACACCAAGGTCATTGACATTTTGACCTGACTATGACCTTTATACTAAAAGTAGCTTTTAAAAAAAAATTCGTTGCCGCATAGTGTTTCACAATCACATCTTGTTTTTCTCTAGAATTTAGGAAGCATTTTGATTTCAAACTGAAAATATTATTATAAATCACATTAGTAAACAAACTACTCCCTCGATTAGTATTACATGTACGACTGTGTATGCATCATCGATTGTTTATTTTTCATACGGACAAAGCCTTATCAAACAACTATTGCGTGGAATGGGCTATGTGTTTAATATTTTGCACGTGTATTTCTTGTGACAAGACCTTTAATTGGGTACCAGCAAATTTGACCTCTTGTCCTTTGAATTTGACCTACTTACTTTAAAAAGAATAATTAACTTTGGCCATAACTTTTTAACAGATGGAGTTAGGGCTTTCATATTTCACATGTATATTTATCGTGAAAAGACCTTTCAGCTGATTTAAATATTTTTTACCCTTTGACCTAAGATTTTGACCCACTTTAAAAAAATAAGCTTGGTCATAACTTTTGAACAGTGAGAAATAGGGCTTTTATATTTCACAGTGTATTCCTTGTAACAAGACCATCCTTTGAGTACTAACACTTTTGACTTTTTAACCTTGACCTTTGGAGTTTGACATGCATTTGAGAGAACTGAGTCCTCGCTATAAACTGTGTTACAACACGAAATGTAATAACAGCGCAAAATGTGATAAACCGGAGTTATTGCATTTTGCATTATTACACTCTGCATCGAGATCAACGCAGAATGTAATAACGCAAAATGTACATGGTTCGGACGGTTTTTGTTTTGCTTGCAAGCAATAAGCTGTTGTTCAGAATGTCAATTGTCTAGGGTATAACTATCAATGGGAAAGGTTTTTTTATAACCTTTCCGGCTTTATCAAATGTAAATATATAACCAAAATAGATTACAGTTCCTAGTAACTAGACGATTAATTTATTGAAAGAATTTTACCATGGTTCGAACGTATCTGACCAAGGTTCGGACATGATATTAATATGAAATAAACTTACATTCTTTTAAGTTACTTCTATCATAGGCGCCCCCCCCCCACTTTTTTTCCAAATATATACCTATTATAGACATTGAACATTGCTTCGTAGATTTAGCCCCCCCCCCCCACATACACACACATTTTCCACAGAAACGTCGCAGTGTAGGTTAAAAAAAGGGAAAGAGGTGGTGTTTGGAAAAAAAATTTTGGTACTGAAGTTCGAACTTCCGCCCCCCCCCCCCCCCCCACGAAATAGGATATTCGTGTTTGGGACATGGACAGTTCCCCCCTTTTTTTTTGCTTGTCAGGATTTTTGTTTTTTTGGCAGGTATAATTTTTTTTACACTAAGCCCCCCCCTTTCAATTTGCTTCCGACGCCAATGTCTATACAATATTCATTTACAAAATATTTCCCTAGATAGCCTGACTATATTACACTATTTTAAAAAGTATTCGGGAGACCCTAGTGGTCAGACAAAGTTTTTGAAAGTTCGGGGGGGGGGGGGTACAAAGGAGTGCTTGTGTGTACAGGGTGTGTGTGTGAGGTTTTTTTTTTAGGTTTTCAAAATTCAAACCTATATATGGCGTATATAAGCTATTAAATAAAAAAAAAATACGAGATTATAAGTGTAGATTTACACGCTGTTTGCTAATTACTATTAATTTAAAATTGGATAAATGCGGAGTCGGAAAAATAAATCGGTTATTGTTTTAAGTCTCTAATATCTTTGAAACGCGATTGATTTTAATTGTATAATTTACAGGAGAGTCCTATCTTTATATAAAGTAACAAAACAAATAGAAAGACCCTTTTTTTAAATTTTACTTTGCCTGCACTTACGAAAATACGCCATATATGATATTAAATCATTCTCATGATTCAATTATGCTGAAACAAAAAGTGCGGTGGAACAATTTCAAAAGATATTTAATGTTTGGGAAAAAAGGAGGCAATTTACCTCGCCTATGAAACTTCGTTCCTGGGGGGGCTAAAATAAACCCTCTCCCCTCCATGCTATTAATAAAAAAACAACTTCAAATAAGATTTTAATCATTTCTTTCGTTAAACAATTCTTAATAATTTATTGTTTTTTAGTTACCCTTTCCTTCTTTTCTCTTTCCTTTTCCTTTCTTTTCTGTGAGGCTACCTTATCTTTATATGCATCATCTGATGTAAGGATTAAGAAAGCTGGATCAGATTTTGGCTTACGCTGCAGTTTTAGTTTTGGAAGGATATCTTCGTCTTGGTCGAGGGTATTAACTTTTTTGTTTTCAAACTTGATTAACAAAAACCAGGTATTATGAGTTTACCCATCACTGCAGACTTCAGAGGTACTGAATGCCTCTTTTGGTACAGCATCTGGATTGTACGGGCAGATTCCAGTAGCAGCAAACCCATTCACAATCTTTGACGACTCTCTTGCCATCTCCATCCAGACGGAACGGAACAGGAGGAAGAAGTTGGAGTGACCTACTGTACATCCAGTCTCCGCCATCAACTCACTTGTCTTCTTCCTCCACTTGGACTTCATTGGTCCAAAAAGTGTTCTGCAAAAAATCATTTGGCAGATATAAGTACCGGTATGACTCAATATCAATATATAAAAAAAAAACACGCAAGAAGTAACGTACTGCAGAACTACATGTACTTATTTTCATGAGGAATAAGTTTGTAGACCAACGTTATAATTATATATCAATAATTTTCCTTAAACCACGAAGATTTGTCACAGGATTTTTACAGTATTCTCACCTGTCCAGTGGCTGGAGCCATTTGGAGGTGTGCAATGGCAATTCTACCAAAATGATGCTGTTCTCTCTGATGGTACTCACTAGTTCCATGTGGTGGTGTGAATCGTGGCCATCAAATATCTGGATCTGAGGTCTCGTGGGTCCAATGTTTTTTTTTAAAGAAAACTTCTGAAAACCACATGAGAGCAAGACCCTTTAATCAAGATAGTAAATTTACGTTTTTATAGTATACTAACTAGTATGTTTGCGCATAGATACTGAGTTAGCCATAAATATTTTAAAATCTATACAGGTAGTCTTACTTGTTTCGTCCATCCTGTAGGTGACACGCATAATATTGATCCATCAGGGGCATTTTCGGTGTCCCATGATGGTAAAGCCATTTTTGTTTTTCCTTTAAAGATAAAATGAGGGAGTAGTAACTGCCCCGCTGCATTTCCACTTGCTATGAGGGTTATTGTTTCCCTCGTTCCCGTTTTGGAATGTATGGACTTAGCGCCTTTTCTGTACATAAATAAATTTCGTTTTAATGCAAACTAATAACAAAACATGTTATTCTATGTATTTGAATATTTGAGTCAATCTGAAATATTTAAAACCACAGGCACCTGACGAATGGAATGAGCCCCCCTTCCCTTGGAAAATTTCTATTAGAAACGATAATTTATCCAAAATACATAAATATCCAGTCTGTTATACCTCTGTTTCTATTTCTGATATCATTTTCCATTTTTTGGTTATATTCTAGAGTTTGCCCCGCCATTCCATTCGTCAGGTGCCTGTGTATAAGACCATCGAATATTAACTTGCAATATTGAAATATACAGCTTACGTCATTCCTATCTTTAGCTCTACTGGTCAGAGACCAGAAGAGCTTATGCGATAGTAATGTCCGTCCGTCTGTCTGTCTGTCCGTCTGTCTGTAAACAATTTTTCAAAATGCTACTCCTCCTACAGTTTTGCTCTGATTTCAATATAACTTGGCACACAAGTAGATTATACTAAGATACATAATTCTGTGTATCGGTTTTTGATTTCGGTAAACGGTGTTGCCGTGGTAACTAAAAACAGAATTTTCTGTGAAATTCTTTCAAATGCTACTTCTCCTACAGTTTTGGTCTGATTTCAATATAACTTGGCACACAAGTAGACTACACTAAGATACATAATTCTTTGTATCGGTTTTTGATTTCGATAAACGGTGTTGCCGTGGTAACTAAAAATAGAAATTTCTGTGAAATTTCTTTTAAAATGCTACTCCTCCTACAGTTTTGGTCTGATTTCAATATAACTTGGCAAACAAGTAGATTACACTAAGATACATAATTCTGTATATCGGTTTTTGATTTCGATAAACGGTGTTGCCGTGGTAACTAAAAATAGAAATTTCTGTGAAATTCTTTCAAAATGCTACTTCTCCTACAGTTTTGGTCTGATTTCAATATAACTTGGCACACAAGTGGACTACACTAAGAACATAAAGAGACTTTATCAAGGATCATTATTCTATTTATTGCTGTTGTAAAGTTTCAATTCCCAATTGCTTAAGTACTTTTCTCTTCCTTTGCTATAAGTACAAACCAGTAGAGCTTCAGTCTCGACAGAGACTTCTGGTTTAGTTTTATGATATAATATGAATTTGGCCGGGATCATTTTCGAGTGTCTGAGAAAATATGGGATTGAAATTCAAGTTCGAAGTTTATTTCTAATCGACTTCACCTACGCTCAAAATCAATGTTATCCCAGAACTATTTTTTTCAAAAAATCCATTTATCATGTTTATTGATTACACCAATAATACAAACGGACAGTCTATTCTGTTTTGTGAAGGAATGAACTGAAAGAAATTTACACCCCCTTCTTTAGGATCCTATGACCGTCCCCTAGATAAAATATAATATCTTTATCTTCTAAATCTATAATGTTAACGTTTCTTCATTTTTTTCATACCCATTAATCTCAAACGATTCGGGAATTGAAAGTATTTGAAAAATGGTTTATTTATTATTACTCTACGTACGAAAGTAGCTTAGGTAGATTGAAATTCAACTTCAAGTTTGAATTTCAATCCAACGTTTTCTCGGACGTCCGTGTCGAATGCAAGAAATGATGAAAGCGTAATATTTACAAGTTTGCCAGTTCACTGAGGCACGTAGCATCCCCCAACTTTTTTTTCTAGACATAACTTTTTACATAAAAATTTTTAATTGAAAGTTTGGTTGGCCTTCCACTTTTCCTTGCAGTACACAAGTAAAGGTAATGTAGTAAGAATGGGCAAAGAAGGTAATGAAAGAAGTTTGATTCTAACACCCCATCCCCGATTTTCGAGTAAGGAAAAAACTGGAAAATTGCCCCCCCCCCCTTTTTTTTTGGCTTGTCAATTTTTTTTTCAAGCAATCTAGATTTTTTTCTGCCCCATCCCCTTTTCAAAAACGATGCTACGTCCCAGCAGTTATATCTTCCGCGGTGTGCACCATTGTTATATAGACCTTGCAACAATTTTGTCTGAGTCGAATAATAAAGGGTAATAAATGTCTCATCCATATTCCATATGAGATGAGCCTTATTTGTCAGATTGTTTGTGTCCAGTTCAGCCTTTAAGCTTTCAAAGTAGGACCCCACTCTCTCCCTTGACATCATCTCGTGTCTGATCGACGCCGTGGACTCTGGAGTCCTCAAACTGAGGTTGTTGTGTCTCTTCTTTAGCAATCGCCACCATTTTTCAGAAAGGCGCCCGTTTTTAAAAGGTGTTCCCCTTTTCTTAGCTACGTCTCCAGCGTAACGAAAAAAAGTTTGATTTGGAAAAACCAATACCAATACCGCAAAGTGGTATGTGTGACATTGTGTTTGACGGCTGCTTTCCTACAGACGTACCGTTTAGTACGTCATAAGCAGCGAGCAGATCCTCCTCGCTATAAGTTTTGCCCTTTCTGCTTTTTGTTTTCATCTAAAAATAATATTAACTGGAAAAAATATGTGTTATCTTTATTTAATCAAGCAATAAGGTTTATTTTAAAAATTACAGTATCTGGTCCGTAATCTTTCCCCAAGTCTTTAATTTGCGTGATCGTAACTAGGCTATCGATGCACTTGAACCCAATGTTGCACTTTTGCTCCGGACCGGTTTGCCTCCTCCACCTTTCCACAGGACCCTTAGCTTTCAGAAAGCATGGACCTTCAATTAGATTTCTTGTAAATAATTGTGAAACGATGAATGCATCCGGGCGGTGAAGATAACATCTTTTTTCTGTCATTGCACGATCTTCGTAAACTGCAATCGCATTTACGTCTCCTGGATTGATACTTTTATATAATATGTTATATGCGACCCAAAGACATAATTATCATTGTTGAAAATATGAATAGAGAAAATCTAAAATACTCTTTTACATAATCTGATATTTAGATTTTTTTCAAGTACTAATAATATGCTAATGCTTAGATTATCAACCTTGTTTACGATTTATTCTCTCCAACTTTTATAAAAAGTACATTTAAGCAGCTTAAACCTTGGTTGGAACAGTGTTCGACTCATGGTCAGTTGGGTGTACAAACCTAGGTACACTTTGTTTTTACACTTCTCGGAGGATTTCTCAAATAAGAAAGAAAATAACTAATCTATTTTTTTTACTGTGGGGAATGATTACTCACTCAAAAACGCACTACAAATAATACATACTGGATCAAATACAGAAAAACATCAGATATTTGTATTTCTTCAAAGTGTATATTTACTTTTTCCGGAATGTTATGACGTAAAACGAACTATACATACCTTCAAATCTTAGCGCCACCACCAAGTATAGAGTCACTTGATAATTAAATGGTCTTGACTAAATAAAAAACCCGATCGATGAGATTGACATGTTTCCCTATTATGTTGGAAACCGATTTATTACACGGAAAAAAAAAATAACGCTAAAGTTGTCCGAACTTAGGTCACTTCTTTTGTTTGTCCGAACATTGGTCAGTTCACACATTTTGCGTCGAGATCAACGCTAAATATAATAACGCAAACTTTTATAATGCGGTTTTTGGATTATTACATTTTGCGTTGAGATTAAGTAAAATGCAAGAACGCATAATGTAGTAACACACATTTTGGTCAGCCAGGTTGAGTATAATTTTCAACTGAGTAGTGGGCAAAGAAAAGAAATGCAAAGAAAAGAAAAAAAAATAAACATTGGTTAATTCTTTCAGTAGACTGGATTCTATAATATATTGATTTCATTAGCGACACGTATTAAAAATCAGTTTAATGTTGTGTTGTTAGTGTTGCAAATTAGGAAAGTGCGTTCGGGGGTGGGTTGTTTTTGCTTGGGGGGGGGGGGGGTAATTTTTTTGACCAGTGTACTTTTGCTTTTTAACAAATGCAGTGGATTTAACAAAAAAATCTATTAATTTGTAATGACAGGTGTTTCATGTAATAGGGGGTTGTTGACGATTGTGATTTTATGTTGTTTTACGACCAGCAAAAACAAAATTCTCTCTCTCTCTCTGTCTGTCTTTCTCTCCAATAATAAAACATCCTGGTAGATTGTTTCTGGATGCCCACAGTAATACAATAATCAACATACGGAATATGCATTACCAAACATGAAGTCTCTATCTCCTATGGTTCAAAAGTTATGGCTTAAGTTTGAAAAAGCTATTTTTTCATATAGGTCACAGTCAAGGTCATTGACAAGTTGACGACAGACAAACAGAGAAACAGACAAATAGACAGGACAAAAATCTATCGATCCAGGAACATAAATAGTTTAAAACTTTATTTGCAGATATTTTCCTATGAAACAAAATAAATTTTATTTATATATTGATATTACTTAACTTAATTATAATTTGTTTAATTTAATATGTTAATTTCGTGCATAAAGAACAAGATACAGTCTCAATACAAATTTAGCCCTTTGTATTTTTCTAAAATATAAAATTGATATAAGAAATTAAGATTCATCTCTCTAAATCAAAAGTCTTCCATGCAGTAAGAATACACAAATCGTTTTTCTCATTTGACCTTCAAAATACTAATTGTGACGTCATTTATTTGCACACTTTCCAGTATTTTCTTAAAAAGTTGCAGAAGACATCAATTCTAATCAAGTGGAATTTTCTTTCAGAAAAAAATACTCTGTATGCATCGCCTACAAAGATTTTGAGATAAGTTATTTTTTAAAAGCTGTGAACATAATAAACCGGTATCCAAAAATTGAAGTGGGCGTCGGAGGCAGACACTATTTACTAAAATAAAATAAACACAGAAATGTGTCATTCTGAGGTTTTTCTGCATTAAACTTAGAAATGTACCAAATTTATGACGTCATATTTCCACAAGGTCCTCTTTCATTTCATATTCCTTAATAATTTATCATATTCATCTATACTTAACTCTTGTAAAAGCCAATTTCATAACTTTTTAAGAACATTAAATTTTTAGGGCACAATGAAGTCCAAACCATTCCTTCTTCTTTATTTTATATATTTAATTTTATATCTCAAATTCTATTAATATCACAACTAGTCAAGAAAATTAAGTCTGCATTTGTCTTTAAAATGTGCCAGTAATTTAACGAAATGAACACTATAAAAACATTTTAAGGACTGAATTCAATATCTTATTGCTTACAAAGCATTGATTCATTTCAAGTAAAACATCTTCCATGTATCAATGTCAGAACAACATTACTATTATTCAAAATGTTTCTAACAACTTACAGATCTATAGCCACAGAATTCAGCTGCGCCGAGACAATATTGAAAGCGTTTGAGTGCGGGGAAGATTTTTTGAGAGTATCCATGCAGTTTCTACATGCTATTCAGCCAACTGTTTGTATGGACAACTCTATTTATTGGGATTGGGTTCGGAGATTCGGTGGAAATGGAGTATCTACACTGTATTCGTCATCTCTTTTACTAGTCTTGATATTGTTTCCCCTGCTTTTTTTGATTCGTTAGATACAGTTTTAAGCGTATGGTTGGAAACATCAGATTAAATCAATCATTTTCAGTGTATATTGTAAAAAACGTATTAACCTGTAAATTGCTTGAATGTTGAATATAAATTGCTTGAGTCGGGTAGAAAAAAAATCATGACGCCAAAATACATTGCGTTTAGAGTAAAAGAAAAAAATTAAGCTAATGAATAAAATAATTATCACTATTACAGACTTCTAGTGTATTTATTAAGAATTCAGTGGTCGCCGGTGTAAAGACGAATAATGACCCCCATCGAATAATGACCGGGGGGTCATTTTTCAACGAAGAAAAATGACCCCCCCCCCCACCTGTAGAAAAAAAATCATTTTTTGTAGAAAAAGAGTCCTAGGGTCATTATTTTATCTGTTCGTCCTATAAAAAATTTACCTCCATTGAAAAATGACCCCCTTTCAAGTGATACAAAATTTATAATATTTGATATCTTTTTTATAGGTAAAGTAATTTTTACATTTTCTGTAACCAGAATAATACAAAAAGTCGTATGAAATAATTAAGAGATTCACGTAGTCTTTCAATGCTAAAATTGTGTTTGAAAAGAGATTCTTTAGTTGTCAAGTAAATAAAATTTCTTTTTAATATTCCTCCTCATAATGTTTGCTTAAAGAATGATATTCTACTTGTTTTTAGAAATCAAACCATGCAACAATCAGGTTTTTAAAAATACTCTTTAATAGGAAATAATAATTTTTCCTTCATTTTAACTTTTAGCTTGTATAAATTTGGCAAATCCTATTTGACAATGAAAGAGGAGGAAATTTTTACCCCCCCCCCCCCACACACACACAAAAAGAACATTACGTTAAATCAAAACAAAAAAAAAAATAATAAATGAAAAGGAAAAATATAAATAAAACTCTATACCTTTCAATAATACTGAAAGAGGCTCTAGATAAAATATTGAAATGAAGTTAAGCCTTCACACAAGTACTATCATATCATAATTTACTTCGCCATGATTAAAGCATACTTTAAGGACAGACGAGACGTTCCTTAATAATAGATAAAATTTTCCAAGATTTTGTCATTGAAGTATTGCTACTTTAACATGTTTACTCACAAAAATTTGAGGTACTTTACCAGGCATTTCTGCAAGATACCATGGGTTGTTTTTCTTATATATTCCTTTTGGGAGGAAAAATTATTTTCCGATTTCAAATGTTTAAGTGTCTGGATTCTTTAAAGACGTTTAGAAACTGGTTTAGAAATCAGAATATAATTAAAATTTTGAATATTTTTCATACATTACGAAGATAAATTATACAAAACAGATTTTGAGGAACGTCTCGTCTGACCTTAAATGTTGTTGAGGGTATACTTGAAAGTATTGTGGCAAAGTAACAATTGAAAATTAGTAGAATAGTAGATTAGCTTAAGCTTATTTTTAATCCCTTCTTATAGAAAAATAAAGGTAGGGTAGTTTTTTTTTTTGTTTTTTGTTGATAATCGACTTCCTCCTAAATAAGTAAAGGTGAATGGGGGGGTGGGGGTGGGTATAACACTTAAAAATATGCTCTGTAAAGCTATGGGCTTGTGTTAATACACATTCTAATGCAAAAACTATACATGTAGACATAACCTTTTGATTTAGCACACAGTACTCATTACATTTCTTAATTCTTGTTTTACTCCACCCTTTTACTCAGTTCTGAGTATATTTTTCAGAGAATTTAATATGTAAATCAGAACAAACATTTTCATTTTTGTAACGTCTTCTTTACACTGTATCATAATTTGAACAATTAATTGAAAACAATTTCTTTTTATGTCCCCGTAATCGAAGATTCGGGGGTATATAGTTTTATCGTGTCCGTCTGCATGTCTGTCTGTCTATCTGGCGGTCTGTTTGTCCGCAAAAAAATTGACCATAACTTTTCATTTTTTGGAGCTATGACTTTCATACAGTATTCCTTGTGACAAGAACTTACTTTGGGTACCACCAAATTTGACCTTTTGACCTTTACCTTGGAGTTTGTCCCATTTTACACAAAAATGCTAAATTTTTTCTTTGGCCATAACTTTTAAACGGTAGATACTAGTACTCTCATACTTCACATATGTAATTTTTTTGGCATGACCTTTCATTGGATACTTAAAACTTTGACCCTTTCACCTTGGAGATTTCCTTACTTATGAAAAAACTTTAAACTTGGCCATAACTTTTGAACGGTAAGGGCTAGGGTTTTCATACTTCACATATGCAATCCTTGTTACATTAAACCATTCTTAAGAAACCATCAACTTTGACCCTTTGACCTTTGAGTTTGACCTACCTTTCAAAACCTCATCCTTAGCCATGACTTTTGAACAAGTGGTGCTAGGGCTTTCCTATTTTGCAATTGTATTTCTTGTGAGAAGACCCTACTTTGGGTACCAGTATATGTTGCCATACAGGGGCATAGCTATTTTACAAACACATCTTTTTATATATAAGCGGATAAGAGATGGATACCCCAAAGCGTAACAGACGGACGGACGGACATCCTGATCACTATATACCCTCCCGCTTTTAAAGCAGAGGATATAATAATATATAATACTGCTGATTTTTTCTGTCGGTACGATGATTTCCACCATCGAAAAACAATGTTTACCTAACCCTTTAGGCTCGATAAATCTTTTACTGCTTTTGATTCTGAATCATGGCATTGACCTTAAAATATAGCTATAATTGTATAATATGAGATCAGAATATCATCAATTTATTCCCAATTAGCTTCGGTGAGCATTTTGGCCAATATGCTTCTTTATCAATTTTTTTTTGCCCCCTAAAAATTTCAGCTTTAATCCACAGGGAGTCATTTTTCTACGGGGGTTATTTTTCTTCACGTGGGTTCTGCAAATTTTTAGGGTTGTGACACTTATTCTACGGGCAAAAGGGTCATTTTTCGACGTCGAATAATGACCGGGGGTCATTTTTCGCCGTAGAATATTGACCGGGGTCATTTTTTGCTGTCGAAAAATGACCCCCGGTCATTATTCGATGGGGGTCATTATTCGTCTTTACACCGGCGTTTTGCATTGGCTAGAAAGATTGCTCTTAATTAAGCCACGGAATAAGAAAGTGGTCCAAACGTCGTGGGTTCGAATCCCACTCTGTAATGTGTAGACCGGTTCTTTGGTTGAGACAGAATAAATCGAGGTCCCATGTCGCATTTGGTGTTGGCACGAATTTCGAAAAAAGATCCCTCTCTGCATTGTGGCTCAAGAGTCAAGATCTAAACTTGTAGCCGTCTATCTGCAAGCGCTGACGTCTTTTTGTGAGTGGCTCTACATGAGTGGAAAATATTAAAATTACAGGAAATAATCAGGGCTGGGCAATAATATCGATATTTCAATATATTGCAATACAATGACAAAGAATATCGTATTGCAATACGATTTTGTAATATCGATATATTGGCAATATACTTAGATTAAGGAAATTTGTCATTAAAAATAAAAATGGACTTATAAAAGTTTGTTATTAAGCCAAACAGTAAGTCAGAAGTTGTTTTGTTGGAACATTTTTAACTGAAATCAACAAGATTTTTTTCCATGTTGGTTACTTATCATAGTTATGTACATTCTGCATGTAAATTAAAGTAAATTTGGAAAATGCCATTTTTATTACTTGAAAATATTGCAATACATATCGCAATACGGTTTAAAATATCGCAATATATCGCAATACGAAATCCCGGGTCAATACCTAGCCCTAACAGGAATGTTGCAATACATTTTTTGCTTTCCCTTATTTGAAAATGTTTACATTGTATCATCGTTGCGGTGTTTTTCCTTTGAAGACCACTGCGTTTTACTCACCTGAGCCGAAGACTCAAATGAGCTATTCTGATCACATTTTGTCCGTCCGTCTGTCTGTCCCTCTGTAAACTTTTCACATGATGGACTTCTTCTCAAGGTCTTCTGGGTCAATTTTAACCCAATTGCAAACTTGGTACAAAGCTTAAGCATCCTTGGGTAAAGAGGAGTTTAAATTTTATAAAAATGAAGGTCCAAGTCCCCTCACAAGGAATGAAAATAAAGAAAAGACAAAAATAGGGTGGGTCACAGGGGCCGGTAACATACTGTGTTTGATTTTACGTAATCACTATATATATATATATATACAAAAAAGGAAAGGGAAACAACGTCAGCCCGAATTTACACAGGGTCGATCTCGGAAATTTTTCGTATTTCATAGAAAAAAGAATGTAGCCAATTAAATTATAATAGAAATCATACTACAATAAATATTCTTTAATAAAACAGAAACCTCGTTACTTTTTATAGCGTTTAAGTTGGGTATTACTAACTCGATATCCCGTTATGCGAGTCGATGTACTTTAAGTCGTCCACTAAAACGAGGCAAAATTAGCACATTTTCTTCAGTTTTGAAGTCTTTCCGGAGATGGAAAACACAAAGTAAAGATCCAGCGTTCACGAAAATCATCTTTTTCTTTTGTTAATTGCAATTAAAAGGTACAACATCTCCGATTTGAATAAATACGGTAGCTTTTTTCGTTCACAGAGACGATCGAGCCCAGAACAGACGACATTTTGGAAAAACCCATGATTGGTAAAAGGCGGAGCGTGATTGGTCAGATCTGTTCTAGAAAAGCACCATTGACCAATCACATCTCGCGTTAAATATTGGATGCAATGTTTAGCGAATTTAGTGGACGACTTAAAATACATCACTTGCACGACAGGATATCGGATCTGCAAAACACGACTTACACGATTCTTAAATGACCGCGATGGTATTTTTATTAAAGAGTGATTATTACTGAATGATCCAAGACGTTATTTCACTAACTGCAAGGTATTTTATTGAAAACACGAGTCATTTCCGAGATCGACCCTGTGTAAATTCGAGCTGACGTTGTTTCCCTTTCTCTTTGTGTATACATATAGTGATTACGTAAAATCAAATACAGTATGTTACAGGCCCCTGTGGGGTGGGTCATTAAAATATCTTCTTCTCAAGAACCAGTGTCAGAAAACTGAAACTTATATGAACGTATCCTGGAGTTGAGTAGAATCTAAATTGTTTTAAATCTTGACCCCAGGGGATAGGGCGGGGCCACAATAGGGAACCCAAATTTTAAATAGAAATATATAGTCCCCTCACAAGGAGTGAAAATAAAGAAAAGACAAAAATAGGGTGGGTCATTAAAAAATCTTCTTCTCACGAACCAGTGTCAGAAAAGCTGAAACTTATATGAACGCATCCTGGAGTTGAGTAAAATCTAAATTGTTTTAAATCTTGACCCCAGGGGGTAGGGCGGGGCCACAATAGGGAACCCAAGTTTTACATAGAAATATATAGGAAAAATCTCACCCTAACACCATTTACTCAGACACTGGGGCCTTGAATTAGTATAACCATTCGTTTAGTTATTTTGCTAAGGACAGCAAAGAAGGAGATGGTTAAATAAGGAGTGCAGAATGTCGATAGCTTTCCATTAATTTTTTTTTTTAAAAATCACTTAGTTTATAGTAAAATTCTCATTTATAGAATTTTATGACATTGGGATAAACTAACTCATTGGCGTCGAAAGTCAATTGAAAGTGGTGTTGGGGATAATGACTAAATGAAACAGGAAAAAATGAATCTAAAAAAACTTCACAAATCAAACAAAAAGCAAAAAATAGTAAATTGTTAAAACGCAAAAACCCCAATTCGGGGTGGGGGGAAGATAAGAAAAAATTCTTTAAGAATTAACCCTATCATTTATTCTTCTGAAATTCATGGGGAGGCTAAACCTACGACACAATGTTCAATGCCTGTTTCATGTATCTTTACAAAACGGGGGCTAGTCTCCCCTTCCTTCCCGTTCCGACGTCCATGCAACTTTTCTGAGAAAAAGAAGTCTCAGAAAAATATTATTATTTATAATCGAATGGAATCGTGAGATTCGAACCCTAGCAATAAAATTTCTTTGAGCCTAAACGCTAACCACCTCACTACACATCACCTGAAGAACTAGTTCTAATTGTAACGGGGACCGTTACAGATGTTCCCCAAACGCTCCCCAACTGTTTTTGTGCCAATTTCCTTTAAAACTTTTTTTAATATGCTCAGTATCGCAGGATTTCATAAAAGAATTTTAAAAGCTACAATGATATCAACTATTTGACATTTAACGTATTGCACGCAAACACACGTGCATGCACATGCAAGCTGATCATGGCATGTTGTCTAAACTATTAATATATCTTTATATTCCAAGAATCAATAAAAAGTCATGAAAATATAAATGTTACCGTTTCTCAAATATATTGTTCATTTTACGCATTGCGCTTGCTCAAGTAGATCTAAGCACGTCCTTGCATTCAATTTTTATAGTAGTATCATGTAGAAATTTATAATACCTATTCATATTCTAAATTTCACATGATTTTGTCGAACACTAAGAACATTATAGACATTCAAAGTTTCAGCCAATCGGATTGCAGCACACGTGCATGCGCATGCTTTCATGATAATTCTTATATATCATGCTGTAGATCTTCATAATGTATGACCATTTCAAAATTTCAAAGGAATTTGTCAAAAAACAAGAAAGATATTGAGACTTTAGTTTCAGCTAATCAGAGCGAAGCGCACGTGCATGCGCGTGCTTTCATGAAAAATTTTATATATCATGCTGTAGACCTTCAAAATGTGTGACTAAGTTCAAAATTTCAAATGATTATGACGTAAAACAAGAAAGATATTAAGACTTTAGTTTCAGCCAATCAGAGCGAAGCGCACGTGCATTCGCGTGAGATCTTCCTATATTGACCATGTCTTCTTGTTTATACTACTAATATATCCTTACATTATGAGTTTCAAAACATTTCATCAAAAAATAGAAAAGTTACAGCAATATACATTATATTGGTCATTTCACGTGTTGCACGAGCTCGTGCACGTGCGCGCAAAATGACCTTCGTTTGACAAGTCTACATAACATGCCTACTGACCCTAAAAAGGTTTCACCTAAGTCGGATGTGTAGTTTACAAGATCACTCGTGGACAAAATTTTCTCAGGAAGAAGAAAAATAATAATAACTAGAGCAAAGCTCGTTGCAAAGCAACGAGTAGGTCTTCCGTCCTGTTTGACCGGAAGTAGCTTTCAAATTTTTACAAAAATGAGTAATAACGCCCGAAATTGCTTTGAATCCTCTAAATCTATGTTAAGTAATGCAAAAATAAGCCAGTATTGCTACTTCCGGTTTGACCGGAAGTGACGACAACGAACGGAAAATTAATTTTTATGCTTACAGTGACAAATGTTACCCATAAACTTGTCAAGAACTGAAAAAATACGCGTTTTTTTGACTACTTCCGGTTTGGCCGGAAGTGACGCCGACGGACATTTTTTGACGACTTCAATAGATCAAGCTTGACATTTTGAACAACTTTGCTTCTTTGACGTATTACAAATTCTCAATACGTTTTGAGATGTAAAGAAAAAACTTTCGGCCCCTCTAGGCCCTTAAATTTAGGGGCCAGCCCTTTTTTTGAGATATCATTTGAAAGATTTTGAAATTCTACACTTCTTTTGTTCTATATGTTCTAACAAAATATTTCCAGGTAAAAAGTTATCTTAGAAAAGATGTAAGAAAATTTGAAATTCGCGATAGGACTATTTTCGGACCATAACGAGCGCCGACATGCGGCGTTTCCGGAAAAAGCAAAATGCGAAAGGCATATGTACAGACATAGGTCTATCATACCTGAAAGTTTCATGTTTCTATGTCAACTCATTTTTCAGAAAATCTCTGAACAACCCGACCCTTTAAAATTCATAAAATCGGCAATATCTCAGACCGGAAGTGACGTCATCAAAAAAGGAAAAAAATGCGTAAGGTTCAAGTGATGATACATAAGTCCTGAAAGTTTCATGAAAATTCATCAAGCCGTTCTCGAGAAATCGCGTGCACAAAATCTGTAAGAAAAAAAACAGTAATAAAAGTGAAAAAGAAACCTAAGAATAACAGAAAGGTCTTCCGCTGAAGACGGAAGACCTTAACTAGAGCAAAGCTCGTTGCAAAGCAACGAGTAGGTCTTCCGTCCTGCTCGACCGGAAGCAACTTTCACTCTTTAAAAAAATGAATAAATACATCCAAAACGGTTTAAATCCTCCAAATCTATGTTAATTAATGCAAAAATAAGCCATATTTTGCTACTTCCGGTTTGACCGGAAGTGTCGACGACGGACGGAAATTGAATTTTATGCTCCAAGTGACAGATGTTACCCAAAAACTTGTAAAGAACGGCAAAAATACGCATTTTCTGACTACTTCCGGTTTGACCGGAAGTAACGTCACTGGACAAATTTTGACGACCCTAATAGATTTAGTTTAACAGTTTGAACAACTTTCCTTCTTTAATGTATTACAAATTCTCGATACTTTTTGAGATATTAAGGAAAAACTTTTGGCCCCTTGCGGCCCTTAATTTTAGGGGCCAGCCCTTTTTTCGAGATATCATTTGAAAGATCATGTAATTCTACACTTCTTTTGTTTTATATGTTTTAACAAAATATTTTTAGATAAAAAGATATTGAAGAAAAGGTGTCAGAAATTTTGAGTTTTACGATAGGACTTTTTTCGGACCATAGCGTTTCGTACATCCGGTAGTTATGATATACTAAGTGCACTTCTCCAAACGTTGCCTTAAGCATCACTGAAAATTTATTGCTTCTGTGTTTAGTGCTTTTTGAGAAAACTGCTGGACAAAGTGACCCTCTAAAATTCACCAAATCGCAGAAAACTCCGAACCAGAAGTGACGTCATCAAAATAAAAAAATAGCTATATCTAGATTTTTTGATGTTCTATCAGATCTGAAAGTTTCATGAAAATCGATCGAGCCGTTCTCGAGAAATCGCGCGCACAAAATCGGTAAGAAAAAAAACAATAATAAAAATAGTGGAAAAGAAACCTAAGAAAAACAAGAAGGTCTTCCGCTGAAGACGGAAGACCTTAACTAGAAAGTCTAACTGCAAGCAATAGCTGATGTCGCCCCGAACTGGACAAGACTTTCATTTTTTTTTCGTCACTAAAACAATACCTATTAGCTAAGCTTGGAAAACCATCAACTCGTATCAGTCCTTTCAGTACTTGCAGAACTTTGATTTAAAAATCAAAGTAAAAGAATTTTCAGTTTTCCCCTGTTTTCATGGAAACTATTGACAATTTCCAATTTTTAAATGCAACACGCACAATTACAGATACTAATCATTTAAGCAGTAAAGTTTCATGACGAATGTCGAAGGGACCAGAGAGAACACTCGCAGACAAAATTCGTTGCTTTTTGCAGGTTTCCATGGCAACGGTAGCCATTTTGAAACTGAATGACCATATGGCACAACTACAACCAGTGATCGTCCTTTGATGAAAGTTTCAGGAAGATTGTCCCAGCCATCTCCGAGAAAACGCCTGGACAAAAAAAAAAAAAAACATGCGTACAATCGCAATATGTCGTCCCCGACTTCGTTCGGGGCGACATAATAATAAGAAACAGAGTAAAAACTAGATACGATCTCGTTGCGAGCAAGGAGTAGGTCATCTGTCCGATTCTTGATGAGATGAGATAAGATTTTGATTGAGATTTTCATTCTAAAATAATGATTTTCCATAATCTGTAAAAAAGACATTGAACATTAAAGACTTAAAAAATCGGCTTTTGGCCCCTCACGGCCCCTAATTTTAGGAATCAGCCCTTTTTATTCATATCATCTTAAAGTTCTAAGGATTTTGATCACTTTTTGTTCAACAACTATTCAGAGATTCTTTATCGTCTTCGAGTTATTTGCATAAGATATATCTAGGGGCCAACCCTTCAACTCCTTAATGGGGACATTTAGCGAAAAATGAAAGGTTGTAAATTGTTCAGAACATTATTTTGAACATCTTTTGTTCAATATTGCTAATCAAAATATTCCCAACTTTTGAGATATAAAGCGTCAAAGATTTAGCATTTTGGCCCCTTATGGCCCCATATTATGTAATATACGACATTAAAATCATAATATATAGCTGTAGATTGTTGAGATAAACATTTTTGCTTCAGTAATGTATGACAAAATATTGACTGCTAAAGAGTTATCGATTAAAGACGTTTGGCCCCGAACTTTTTGATACCCCCTGATATTAGTTTTAACAAGTATAGATAGTTGCAAATAAATCTTCTTGGCAGGGATCATTTATTTAGCAACTTAGTGTGGTGACCATGCTCGCTTTTTAAAAAATTTCTTTATGAGGACAGTGGGAAAAATCAAGGCGTTTTCTGTGATGAGCTCTTTAATAGACCTTTTGAGTGTGGAAAAATAAAAACCAATACTTTTAAAATTATTATAAACACTCTTTATCGTATTATTTATCGAAAGATTCTTGTACATACACTAAATAGGACAAAAAAGATCATTTTCTCATACCCTAAAAAAATTTTTCGGTAAAAAAAAATGTGTCTTCTTACATTTTCTTTTGTAAGTGAATTCTAACAGTTTGCATACAAATGTACATTTTTAGTTTACAAAATATGGAACAAAGACCCACCATACATGTACCTTAAAAGTATATTTTATTAAAAGTTATTCTGAGAAATAATTAAGTCCATCAAGTCAAGGGTCATCTTAGAAACAGGATTTTAATACATGTACCTTAATTATGTTCCTCAAACGAAGTTGGGGAACATAATGTTAGGGTCTTCCGTCTTCAGCGGAAGACCCTTCAATTATTCTTCGGTTTCTTTTTTACCTTTTTTCTTTTTATTCTTTTTTCTTCTTACAAAATTTGTGCAGGCGATTTTTCGGAGATGGCTTGTTCGATTTGCTTCGAATTTTCACTGTCGATGCGTTATCATCTGAAGTTAATTCCGGCAAGTCATTTTTTTTTAAATTCACTTCCGGTCGGAAGTTATCGCCTTTTGATCGAAATTTAGAGGACCTCCTTGTCTGTGATGGAACTCAAAAACGGCTCAAGCTAGAAAGCTGAAATTTTCAGGGCTGATAGACGACATGTTTTCATATTGCACCTGGGTCAGTATATTTTCAGGAAGTGCCTAGTATGGAAGCTGGATAGGGGTCAAAATTTAGGACACGAATCATGACTGATTTTTTCAGACATTTTGCATCATATCTTTTAAAGTATAATTATTTTGTTAAAATATACTGAACAAAATTTGTGCAAAATGACAAGATCTTTAATATGATATCAGGAAAAAAGTGCTGACTCATCACATTAGGGGCCAGAAGGGTCTAAAATTCTTTTTTCGATAACTCTTTAACAGTCAATATTTTGTTTTGTTATACCCTTATAAATATCCGTCTATATATTTATTACTAATAAAAAGTCCAACAAAAGAAATGTTTATTACATCGGTCTAACAATTTCACTATTGACCGGTCTTACATAAGAATTGTTAGACCGCAACGTCACTCGTCTGTTACGTCACAATTAATAATCATCGTTCAATATCGGCGACGCGAAAATAGCCGAAGATAAGAGCTATTAAGAGTTGTTGCTAACAGTAAGGTAAGGTAGAAGGGAAGAGTATGTATTGTGATAAATAATTTTTGTGATATAATAGATTTATAATTGATTTTGTTCTTCCTCAGCTTGATGTTTTATATATCTACTGAAGATAAAATTGATCAATCTTAAGTGAGCAGTGAAGGGTATAACAAAACAGTTATAGACTGGGATTCGGGCAACATATGATTTGTTGGACCTGAAGATGAAAATGTTGCCCTTGACCTGCGGCCTCGGGCAACATTTTCACCTTCAGGTCCAACAAATCATATGTTGCCCTCATACCCAGTCAATAACTGTATAATACATTACTGAAGCAAAAATGTTTATCTCAACAATCCACAGCTGTATATTATGATTTTAATGTCGTATATTACATATTAGGGGCCACAAAAGGCCAAAATGCTAAATCTTTGACGCTTTATATCTCAAAAGTGGGAAATATTTTGACAAGAAATATTGAACAAAAGATGTTCAAAGTTAATGTTTTGAACAATATGCAACCTTTCATTTTTCGCTAAACGTCCCCATTAAGGAGTTGAAGGGCTGGCCCCTATTTGTTTCTTTTGCAAATAACTCGAAAACGGAACAGAATATTTGAATAGTTGTTGAGCAAAAAGTGTTCAAAATCCTGCGAGGTTTAAGGTAAAATCCAGAAAAAAGGGGCTGGACACTCAATTTAAGGGCCGAGAGGGGCCAAACGTCTTTAATCGATACCTCTTTAGCAAGCAATATTTTGATATACATTACTGAAGCAAAAATGATTATCTCTACAATCTACAACATTGTATTATGATTTTAATGTCGTATGTTACATAATTAGGGGCCATAAGGGGCCAAAATGCTAAATCTTTGACGCTTTATATCTCAAAAGTGGGAAATATTTTGATAAGTGATATTGAACAAAAGATGTTCAAAATCATGTTTTGCACAATATGCAACCTTTCATTTTTCGCTAAACGTCGCCATTAAGGAGTCAAAGGGCTGGCCCCTAAATATTTCTTATGCAAATAACTCGAAAACGAAAAAGAATCTCTGAATAGTTGTTGAACAAGAAGTGTTCAAAATCATTAGAGGTCTAAGGTAAAATCCAGAAAAAGGGGCTGGACACTCAAATTAAGGTGGACTAGTGCCATAAAATGTTAATCGCTTTAGGTACATCAATGTATATTAAAATATCTAGTTAGCATCATCTTTTCTATAGAAACTGCCAATCATAGATTTTATTTTTTAATAAATTAGTAATGTTTTGTAAGCAATAGAATGTACAGTCGGCGCAACCTCGAAAACGATGTTTTTTCATCCTAAGTGTAACTGAGATAAACTATTTTGGTATGAACATTTGACATCCAAAAATCCAGTTAATTCAGGTATGTGTTTGCACACTATTGTTCCATAAAATATTGAATTTTTGCCTCATTCCGGAAGTTCCATGACGTTTTACATGTAGTATCCAAACAGATATTGCTTGAGAATGACGTCAAAAAGGGGGAGGGGTTTCCTTTTCCAACATTCTATAAAGTTTTGCCCCTGAAAAAAATGGTATAGACCTAGGAAATATTTGAACTGGCTACGGAGAAATAATATGCACCCAGAGTACTTGTTTTTTAATGCCAAAATAGATTCATAGAGAAAAGGAATGCACAGTTATTGTCGATTTGTTGTCAAGGTGTTAAAAATCAATCACGTGAAAAATGACGTTGATCATGTGTTGTAGATATTGAACTCCAAAAAGCAAAATATGCTGGCAGAATCAAGCGAGGATCTCTCCCATTGTATAAATCCATTTGCAATATTATATGCATTTAAAGCCGCTGTTCATGACATTGTAAAGTCATATACTAAGTAAACAAGACGGATTGAAGTCGTTACTCTGCTCCAGGGAATCTCATCAAAGAGAAATTAGTTTTGATGAAACCGATATCGCTAGATATCATTGACAGCTGTTGTTTTTTTTTAAATGAAACCTGTAAAATTATTTACCTTTTCATTGGTTATTTGCAAAATTATTTTGTTAAATTTTGTCGGATTGTACACAAAAAATGCTTGAGTCTCTGACAATATCTATGTTGTTTTTGGAAACCAGGTCTTCCAAGAATCCATTGGAATTCCCATGGGTACCAATTGTGCACTGTTATTACAGACCTATTTTAAATTTGTTTTTATATGAAGCAGAATTTATGCAAAATCATATGCGTGAAAAGAAGAAGATACTTGCTGTTTCCTCGACACGACATTTAGATATATCGACGACGTATTGTCAGTTAACTATAGTAATTTCCATTTTATGTCGATACGATATATCCTGGTGAGTTTGAGATAAAAGATACAACAGAGTCAGACACACCCCATTTTTCTTGAAAAGATAGACATACCCGGTAAAACAGGCATTGAACATTGTGTCGTAGGATTAACCCCCCCCCCCCCCCGCCCCCTCAATTTCAGAAGGGTAAATGATATGGTTTGAATAAAAAAATGTTCTCACAGAGAATTAATTTTAACAACCAAGCTCAGTGATAAACACGGGCATGTTAAGGAAGCATATAAAACATTTCCCTTGGGTGAAGGGGAATTTAAATTGTTAAAATAAAGGGCAAAATCCCCTCCCAAGGGGAGATAATCAAGAAAAGACAAAAATAGGGTGGGGTCATTAAAAAATCTTCTCAACAACCACTGGGCCAGAAAAGCTGAAACTTATGTGGATGCATCCTGGGGTAGTGTAGATTCTAAATTGTAAAAATCATAACCCCAGGGGGGAGGGGGGGGCACAATTGGGAATCAAAGTTTTACATAGATATATATAGCAAAAATCTTTGAAAATCTTCTTCTCAAGAACCACTGGTACAGAAAAACTGAAACTTATGTGGGAGCATCATGGGGTAGTGTAGATTCTAAATTGTTCAAATCATGACCCCTGGGGGAAGGGCGGGGCAACAATGGGGAATCAAAGTTTTACATAGAAATATATAGGAAAAATCTTTGAAAGTCTTCTCTCAAGAACCACTGAGCCAGAAAAGCTGAAACTTATGTGGAAGCATCCTGGTATAGTGTAGATTCTAAATTGTTCAAATCATGACCCCCCGGGGAAAGGGTGGGGCCACAATGGGGAATCAAAGTTTTACATAGAAATTTATAGGAAAAATCTTTGAAAATCTTCTTCTCAAGAAACACTGGTCCAGAAAAACTGAAACTTAGGTGGAAGCATGCTGGGGTAGTGTAGATTCTAAATTATAAAAATCATGACCCCCCCCCCCCCGGGGAAAGGGTGGGGCCACAATGGGGAATCAAATTTATACATAGAAATATATAGGAAAAATTTTTGAAAGTCTTCTTCTCAAGAACCACTGAGGCAGAAAAGCTGAAACTTATGTGGAAGCATCCTTGTATTGTGTAAATTCTAAATTTTAAAAATCATGACCCCCCGGGGAAAGGGTGGGGCCACAATGGGGAATCAAAGTTTTACATAGAAATATATAGGAAAAATTTTTGAAAATCTTCTTCTCAAGAACCACTGGTCCAGAAAAGCTGAAACTTATGTGGGAGCATCCTGGGGTAGTGTAGATTCTAAATTGTTCAAATCATGACCCCCGGGGATGGGCGGGGCCACAATGGGGAATCAAAGTTTTACATAGAAATGTATAGGAAAAATCTTTGAAAATCTTCTCAAGAACCACTGGGCCAGAAAAGTTGATACTTATGTGGAAGCATCCTGGTATAGTGTAGATTCTAAATTGTTCAAATCATGATCCCCGGGGAAGGGCGGGGCCACAATCGGGAATTAAAATTTTACATAGAAATGTATAAGAAAAATCTTTGAAAATTTTCTTCTCAAGAACCACTGTGCCAGAAAAGCTGAAACTTATGTGGGAGTATCCTGGGGTAGTGTAGATTCTAAATTGTTCAAATCAAGACCGCCGGGGGAAGGGCGGGGACACAATTGGGAATCAAAGTTTTACATAGAAAAATATTTTGGAAAAATCTTTGAAAATCTTCTTCTCAAGAACCACTGGGCCAGAAAAGCTGAAACTTATGTGCACATGGAAGAATCCTGGGGTAGTGTAGATTGCAAAATGTCTAAATTATGACCCCGGGGTAGGGTGGGGATGCATTATGTATTACAAGGGGGAAATCTGGTAAAGAACAGAATGGTCAAAGCTTCTCAGATGAGCGATGTGGCCCATGGGCCTCTTGTTTTTTTTATATTTATTGCTTATTTTAGTTAAAGGTAAACAATCGATAAAGGTGATGTTTTTAACAATATCGGATAGAATCCGACTCTAATGCGGCTTTTCATGGTTAGTAAGCACAAGTTGTTTATTGAAGTGTTCGTCTACACAAGTTAAGTGGCCAAAATTTTTGGAGAAAGAACTGTTTAAGGTTTATTCGGAATCTATTCGATACGAAAAACACTTTAGTTTTGACCAAATTTATCCTTTTGTTATGCCACGACTCAACGAAAACCAACGTAATATTGCTATTGGAATGCTTCAAGTTGGAATGGTAAAAATTATCGTTGAAAGACACTTTGGAGTTCATCGGAACACCATTCAATCATTATGGACACGTTTTCAACAATTTGGTAACACTCGGGATCGACCACGTTCTGTGCGTCCTCGCGTAACGTCGCGTCGACAGGGCAGCCATATTAGACACGTGCACCTGAGAAATCGGTTCTAGACTGCAAGTTTGACTGCTGGAAGCATTCCTGGACTTAGACCAATCAGTCCAAGAACTGTGCGCAATCGTCTGCACGAGCACAACATTGACTTCCAGTGTTCATAAATTGACTTTGTTTGACGTTTATGTTAATGAATTATGAAATGTTGTTATGAATGCATTTGTTAATAGAATAACAAGAAATAAAAATTTGTTCATTGTTATTTTTATTATCTACTCATGTATAAAATATTACAGTTTCTTTTTTCCGCTAGTTTATTATTAACTTTTGCATAAAGATAAAAATAGTATCTAAAGCAAAGACGTGCACCGCCACTACTGCATCACGTGACTTCTTTTAATAGCAAAATGTTCGTTAATAAAAAAGCTAACAGAACAACAATACCCCGGAGTTTAAGGAGGATCTCTATAGTTATGAAGTATAATTGATTTTTGTTGCATGCATTTGTTTCTAATAATAGGCTCAATATCCGATAAAATAAGGTTCCAAAGTATTTCACCTTATTTTTTGGAAATATTTAAAATATTTTTTGATTTTATTAAAACCCGTCCATTCTATATTTTCAAACGCCTAGTGCTTTAAATTTCTATTCAAAGTTTAATGTTATGAGATATTGAAATAATAACCAACAAAGTTATAAATAAAATCTACATAATTTTTATCTAAATTTACAAAAATAGACAAAAGAAAAGCTGAAACAGCATTTTCTTGAGAATAGCTGGTTGGATTTCCTCCAATATCTGAAAAAGATATATAATATCAAAGGGTAAAAACAATGAAAACAAGAAATTGAACAAAATTGAAAAACTATCAAAAATTTCAAACATCACAAAAATTCAGGTGTGAAAGATCCGCTTTAAGAGTGGGCTCAAATATCTTGGTACTGTTTTTCTAATTACTTCAAATAACTCGACTAAACCTGGCACAGGTATTGGAAAAAGATGTCAAGTATAGACATCGAAAGAAGTTTATATTGTATTGTTTTTCAAATGAATTTAAGCATTCAGTCCAAAACAAAAACATGTATTTAATGAATTCATAGTATAAAGAAAGGTCGATTTACTTACCGTTTTATCCAACTCGCATGTGTTATCCAGTGCTAGAGATAACATGATATGTAAACATGGTAAATGACCAAAAGCGGGTAAAAGAAATTCCTTTAACCAGATATTCACACTTCGTTTCAAAGCTGCACGTTTTCAATACAAACATCTGATAATCAATGTCGATCAAACGTTTGAGTCAAACCAAATTTACTGTCGAAACGTTTCGGTGATTTCATGAAGAATTTGAATTTTACCCGGTTATAACCCACGGCGGGGAATCTACGTCATCGTACGGGATTAGGACACACAACAGTGGAGGACAAATGCTCCGCTTCGATGTAAGAAATTGATATTTTTGCACTTATAAAGAATGGATATAAACAAATCTCCTATAGCAATGCTATTTGGATTGTAAGTGCTTAAAGAGTTGTACAGATGTGTGCCAAAAGTGAAGATAATTTTATTTTTTCTCTCTATGTTTCAATGAACACAATATTTTGTAGAATCACTGGTATGACAACATTTCTTGACAGATTTCATCACAATTTTTTTTATAGTCCAAGACATTGTTGTAGTTTATCAAAAAAATTAGAACATGTAGTTTTTATCTGATCAGCACTAATAATTTAAAAATATTGTAATTTAAGTGTGACATGTCATTGAATTTTTAAGTCACATACTAATGAAATATATAGTTAACACTGATCTTGAATTTTAGAACTGATGTTAAGTGATGAACTGTCTTTTACTAAAAATTAAATATGTAATGATCTTTCAATGAAATATTAGAGAAAAAATAAAATTATCTTCACTTTTGGCACACAACTGTAGATGCTCAGGGCTCTAAATAATTTTTCATGTCATGTTGCCACTCAGTAGAGTATTTTATTATATAACGTTATTATTTTTTGTAATTTTAGAAGAGAGTAGCAATGAGAAAATGACACAAGAGGAGAAAGATGTTACTGATGTGAAAAATTGGTCAAAAGAGGACATAAAATGTCTTTTTGACATCAGACGACAAAAAGAAAAACAATTTAATGGTAGCAAAGTCCACAAAACCCTTTGGGATACTATTTCAAAAGAACTGTCTGACCTCGTTTTGCAGCGACTGCAACCCAATGCTATTACAAATGGAAAGCCATGAAAAGGGAATACAAAAAGAATGTTGATAACAATTCCCGTACAGGTGCAGAAAAGAAAACATGTCCTTTTTATGACGATTTCGGAGAGCTCTACTGTAACAAAAGTGGAACAAGACCACGATATGTGATGGCCTCCAAAAAGGTAAATACTGAAGATGACAAAGAAGATTCTACATGCAATTCAGGATTATCACCAGAATCCTCCTCTAAGACATCAACATCATCATCATCTGCGGCAAAGAAGATCACAAAACGAAAAATAAAAGATCAGTTCTCGTTATTAGAGGAATACACTAAAGGACAAGAAAAATATCGTAAAGAGAGGTTCGAGCTCGTAAAAGAACAGCACACAGAAAAAATGAATTTAATGGGAAAATTTATAGAATGTTTGCAATCAAAACAGGCCAAAACTGATAAAGATGGTCAGTAAAGCATTAATATCTAAGTTGTATCAATAATATGCTATTTCTATCATTTTAGATTTGGTATCAACTTAAAGGAATTTTATGATTTCCAAAAATATGACCAAGATTACTGCAAAGACCTACAATTGTACCTTATGCCTACTCCAACTAAATGTTTCAGTTCATCAGTTTCATACGTAACACCTATTGTCAACTCTGACTGTGAAAATATGGATGAAGATGTGTCTTCACAGCAATTGTCAACCAAGTGTTTCACACCTCACATTACTTATTGAAACAGGTTTAAATACTGAAAATGTGATACAGTCAGTATTCAGATCGGGAACATCACTTTTGTTCCTATCAAGGAATTTCATTGCATGTTAACATGTGCATTAGAAAAATATGTTTTATCTCTGTCCTACAGTATTGAATTTCATAATTTCAGGAAATGTTTGAATTTCTTAACTATTTGCTTATGTGATTTGTTCTGAATTAACATATCTCCAGGACAGCTCAGATGTTATAATTGCTGCATTATAAGAATAGCACAAGCTTGTATGGTATGGATTAAGTGAAGATTTTTTTATTTACAAAGACGAAAAAATCCTGTTCTTCATTTGCTTTACCTGTTATTGTATTTATAAATTATTTTTGTTGATTTGTGATGCCAAAGATAAGGCTTTTGTTACTTTTATTTCATGTGCCAAAGAGGTTGGTTATTTTGCTCACCTGAGCTGGCCAAATGGCCTTTTGTTATACAAACTTGTCCCATTATGTCGTTATTATGAATGTTTATTTATTGTAAACAAAACAGTTTTTATTTTCAATAATTGTTTTTATTTATCTGATGTCTTTTATTTAAGTGGATCACAAAGTCTGTAAATACTGAACAATCTCATTGCGACGATGATGTACTCCAGTTGGGGCATTTGCATACATTTGGCCATAATTGTAAACATTGTTGTCAGGAAAATTGTTATCGAGTATGTCATTCACTGAATCATTTGAAAGTATACAAATGTTATGAAGCACACAACATGCTGTAATAGCTTTACATGTTCGCTCCACATCAAAACAAGGTAAACTTGTAAGCCTCCTGACACGACACTTAAGTAAACCAATTGCTCTTTCCACAGTTTGACGAGATGTACTCAGTTTCCTATTGAAATGTCTTTATGTTTCTCACTATTTCCTAGATACAAACAGCTCACTGCAGCTTTGTTTTGCACAGAATTCTATTTCAAATACGACGGGACAAATATCTGTGAGAATGAAAATGTCATTTATTCAATAGTAAATGACGAAAAATTATATTATATATATATACATTTTACAAGATATGAAGATATGAACACATACGTTCTGATTTCCCCCATAGAAAATAGGTCACAAAGAAAACTTTAGTTCTGACTAGATACAACATAAACTTTATAAAAAAAATACGGCTTACAAAAAGAAAAAGATGGCGACAAATACGGCCATCTTTAAAAAGTGTGACATCAAGAACAAAAACTTGTAAAACAGCAATTTTAAATAAAAAATGGTTTTTACATCATAGATAGACTTCTCTATACAAGTACACTGTATATACTTCTAACATGTGAAAAACTTCATTTCTAAGCAAAAAAAAAAAAAAAAAAAAAAAAAATAATAGGTGGAAATGAGAATGGGGAGGTGGTGGGTAATTAAAATCCAAAGGGCTAAAAACGTGTGTCCTCGAATCAATGTTTGGCAATAATAACAAAACCACGTGACTCTTTATTTAATTCTCATTGGATAATGCGCCATCTACTTGGCTCATATTTCCTGGGGCTCAACACAGGGTTAAATCAACGGGGGTTTCAAAAAGGGGCAACTATTTTTACAGGAAAAGTATCGCCATAAATGTTATTATCTGCATAATAGGTGTTTTATGTCTCTCACTATTTCCTAGATACAAACAGCTCACCGCAGCTTTGTTTTGCTCAGAATTCTATTTCAAATACGACAGGACAAATATCTCTGAGAATGAAAATGTCATTTATTCAATAGTAAATGACGAAAAATTAAGTTTTGCAAACAAGGGGGGAAATCAGCAAAAAAAGAAAACAAACATTTTGCACGCACATATAAATATATACATTTTACAAGATATGAACACATACGTTCTGATTTCCCCATAGAAAATAGGTCACAAAGAAAACTTTAGTTCTGACTAGATACAACATAAACTTTATAAAAAATTACATACGGCTTACAAAAAGCAAAAGATGGCGACAAATACGGCCAAAGATATGATCATCAGGTCATATCCCACGCCATCCAAATGTCTTTGTGCTGCAGTGAGGCGTCCGTTGTCTCTAAAGGGAGTAATTAAATATGGCTTAAGAGGATATGCCCAATCTCCTATAACAGAAAAAACATGGATATAAATAAACAAGGAATTTAGCAATTATCTTGGGACAGAATTGTGGTTATATAGAGAAAGCTTTTAGCTCTACTGGTTGAAGTGCAGAAGAGTTTATGGGACTGTAAGGGTGTGTCCATCCATCTGTCTGTCTGTAAACAATTTTTCATAATGCTACTTCTCCTACAGTTTTGGTCTCACTTCAAATAACAAAACACAAGTAGAATACATTAAGATAAATAATTCTGTGTATCAGTTTTTATTTTGATGAGCAGTGTTGCCATGTTTACTAAATATGGAAATTTTCTTCATTATAAGTATAAACCAATAGAGCTACAGTCTTTTCAGAGACTTCTGGATCAGAAATACATTTATATAGATTATTTTGAATAAAAATCATACCAATTATGAATATATTTGGGTTAAGCATCCCATTCTCTAATTCCTCATAGATTGGTGAGTTTCTAAAAACTCTGGAATCATGAGTACAGCCTGGCCAGCCAACGAAACTATCAGTTATTAGCAGCATATGGTCAACAATGACGTGGAGTTGAATCGAGGTGTACCCCTTGCGGTTGATGTAATCCTTATCTTCGAATGGAACATTTGTTTATGTAATATGAGTCCCATCAATTATTCCAGCTATGCCAGGTATTTTGCACTCAGCTTCAAAATGTTCTGATGTTTCTTGCTGTCTTTGAAGATCTGGCCATGTTATAACTCTGCTTCGAATTGAGAAAAGGACCTCACACACATCGTGAATACATTCAAATACAGTCGATTGTGAGAGGCCAAACAGCAAGGCAATTTCTCTCTTACTTGTATTATTACAAAGGTACCAAATACATATCATGGTTCTTTTCTTAGGCACAATTGGCTGTTTGCCAATTGTTCTGACAATCTTTGAAATATTAGGTTCTATATCTTGTAATATTCTGTTTAAAGTTTCTTTTGTGAGTCTAAAATGACGTTCAAAATCATTGGAAGACAATCTGGGAAAAACATCTTCGAAAAAACTTTGGACAGACGGGACGTTTTCTCTCCGAAAAAACCTACTATCAATTAGAAATGGGAAAACATCATCCTCATCTTCTTCTACGTCTTCTTCTTCTAGAAAATAATCAACTGTAATAACTAAACCAATTTTGTCAACCATGTTTGTTTGCACTAGTCTTGACTCGAGGCATTCGATTAGTACTGTATGTTTTCACATGTTGCGCATGCTCAACCCCAACACCAGTGTCTGAAAAGTTGCTCAAATCGAACGTACCCCTCGATACAAATTTGGGGGTGGAGACTCGTGCTTACGCACTCGTCCACCCCCAAATTTGTATCTACGATACAGAACCAGTCTCGTTCTCAAAATAATACTTATGGTCGCTTTATATTGATCTTTTCACAAATATAACCTATCATTGCCTGACGTCATGGCGTCAGGCTGTATAAGGATTGATATTCGCAAAATCTGAAACTAATAGATCATACCTAGAGATCTGATTTTGTGCAAGCTGATTTACATCGGAATTCTTTACCTGCATTTTAACAGAAACAGTTTTCAGAAAAAAGAACGATATTACTGATGCAAAATACTGTATAGTGTTTACTTCCTTTAATCTTTTTGCATGGAACGATTATTCCATTTGATTCACCGTTTCAACATGTCCGTGTATCCTTTTTTCTGCATTTCTATACTACTGGATCAGTCCATTTATATTCTACGAAAGGGGTGAATCGTTCTTTTCGCGCCAATGTCACTGCCTTTTCCTTGGATTGTTCTATTGTATGAATGGGTGTTCCAACTTCCATGGAGTTAGAGTTTATCCTTTTAAACTCCTTCTAATGTTTCAGAAATTCTGTCTGCAAATGAATGTTTAACTCATTCTTTTAAACAGCATATCGTATAATACTAGTGTATCAGTATACGGACAGCAACACTTAAAAAAAGAAATGATTTTTCTAATTTGTTTCCCGATCCCGCGGTTGGTTTATTCTATAAATGGATTAGTCTAATATTAATAAACAACGCATTTCAACAAAGTAATAGTCTCCAGATGCATGAACAATTATATGTCTCTGTTCAGATGCACACAATAAATAAGAAACAAGTGCAAAATTTTGGATATTTCTTTCCACACAGGTTTAAGTAGTGAATTTACTTATTTCATTCTCAATATATGATAGTGGAACCCCTCCCCCTCCCTTTTATTAAAAAAAATTAATAAACACACATAACTACTGTTTATTTCAGTGGAGAAAATACACTCCAACAAAACATGTATTTAATTATATCCATCTCTAAGAATGTTGACAGTGCATGATTTGGTAACAGATTTTATAATAAGTGTTACAAAGAAGTTCGAAATCAATTTAGATCCAAGGGCAGATCACTCCACATGCAGAAACCCCAAGAAAATAGAATACCAACTCTTTAGTATGCAGAGTAGAGATGATTCTTCTAAAAGTTAAATAAAATGAAGATTTCATTTATGCAAGGTTCTCAAAAACAAAAGTATTGCTCAAAAAGGTTTATCACTCCTCATGCAGATATTGCTTGATTTAGTCAGACAAGCTTTTTAAAAAGCTGTTACTTGTTGGATTTATTTTGACCGATGTGTTTTATTCTAATTTTCAGGCTTTTAATTTTGTTAAGTTTTATACTGAATTTGACTAGATGGGATGTTCTGCCCACCTGATCAATATATATATATATATATATATATAGGGCTCACTCTCTAGACACCAGATTTCCAGGATCTTTGTTTTATGCCCTATTTATATTTTTGTAAAGTTATTTATGGATGTGGATTTTACAAAGTATTGTCAAAAATTAAGTCATGCTTGAAGATAACTGAAATCGTGTACTAAGCAAAATGTACATATATACACGGGATGATAGGTATATTTCTATTATTCTTGAAAAGGGAAAAAAATTGAAACCGAAATATAATACACGAGGGGTGATCAAAAAGTTCGAGAACTAATTGAATAACTTTCAAAAAAGAAATGATATAGGGTTTCAGTGTTGAAAATGTTTCAACATAGTCCTCTCTGATTTTAATGCGCATTGGCGGTCACGTGACATACTCCTCAACGTTCTGTCACAGAAGCTTTAAATTTTTTCAGACTCTTATATTTATTACTATCCAGGTTATTTTTTCCAACAAAAACAGTCCATTTGTCAGAAATTGCCTTAATCTCAACGATAGTATGGGTGGATATTGATATCTTTTTGCAGAATGAGCATGGTAACCTTCAAAACTCAAGTCTTCTGTCTTTTGAGCGTCGTTTATTTCATGTGGATAAAGTATGGGTGTCTTCACTTTATCTGATATGTTTAGAGTCTAAAGTAAACGATATTTTAGGGATTTGTTAATTATATAATTGTAAAGATATTCATCTATTTCTCTAACTGTAAGTTGGCGATCTTTCTTATCAAATCGCTTAACAAAGGACACTTCTCTCTCCCAGTTTGCATTTACTGGGCAACAGAACAAACATTATTTTTAAACATCTCCCTTCCCTTACTTAAACAATCAATCCAATTAATGGCAATACTTCTGGAAAGTCGTTTATCTTCATAAACCGTATACAGATTATTATAACTTCTACAAAGGAATTTCCAAGATATACGTTTACAGGCATTCGTTTCTCGAATACGACTGAGTCAACCATTTTTTGTCACAAGTGATCTACCTTATGACGTCATTTTTACATTGTGACGTCACAAATACGGGAAAAAATGTTCCATTACATATGTTATTTATAGAACATGTGTATGACTTTATGTGTGCCAAATTTCATTCTGATCTGAATTGTGGTTTTGTAAATATAGAAGTAGTTCGCGAACTTTTTGATCATCCCTCGTAGAGATACTGATAGATAAGAAAAAAATATCAAGCTGTTGAAAAATGACCCCGGGTATAAATTCAACGACTTTTGGTCTCAATTTTCAACGGAGAAAAAACACCCCTGGTTCAATATTTAATGTTGAAAAATGAACCCCGGGTCAATTTTCAACTGGTGTCAATATTCAACGTTACACCGGACGCCGGACGGTAGGGGATGCTGACGCCTCCATGGCACCTGATTCAATCTCAGATATTTCGGAGGTCCGTGTTTGCTCTGCTCCTATTTTGTATTGTTTTTATGGAATTTTGCTTGAATACTGACCGTTATCTCCATATGTTTCATTGTGAGATCCTATTATTCCAAAAATGGATGAAAACATTTAAAGGAGAAAGGAGAATTGTATAATATCAGAATGTCATGCGAAACGATATTCATCAGTGTTTTTGTGTCATAGCTAAAGCTGAGGTTGTCTGTTCATGAGTACAAAGACTTGCGACATGTATAAAGGATAACAGGGAATGCTTTCGTATTTGTTTTTTAAAACGTAATTTTCTTATCTTTATGTGACAGTTTGTGTTATATATTGAACAACTCTAGTGTGCTATTTCATAGGCAAATAGTTTTTGTTAATTGGAGAGTTTTTACATAAAGCATATTAAGAGCCAGTCCGCGAGAAAACCATGCAAAATTCAAAAAATCGTCCAAATGGAAGGTTGCAACTTGGGAGTTTTTAGTGGCTTAAAATTTTCTACATAAAGGTAGAAGTCAGAATATTCACAAAAAAATGTTGAACCCTGCACCTATTTTTAGTAACAGCTCATTTGCATATTTGTCGAAAATCACACAAAATTCAATGGAAAATGTATACAAATTGATCAAGTCAAAAAGTTACCTTTTGTAATCAGTTTATTTTCAAATTTTGTTTTATTTTCAAAGTCATGGTCCAATTAACACAATTAATGAGGAAAAACTGAATTCAAATGAATATTTTATTTTTTACACATCTATTTATAGATCCTAAATAAATGAGTATGATTTTTTAGCCATTTTTAGATGCTCGTTTTTTCTCAAGACCAAGGTTGAAATTAAATTAAATTAATTGTTACTAGAGCTTTCATCCATGTTTTAAGTTGAAATTAAATTAAATTAATTGTTACTTTAAGAATGGTCTACGGTCTACTTTGTATTAAAATATTGAGCTTGGGAAATAATATCTACATGTTTTAAATTAACTTTGAAATACCATATTTTGCTACAATTTCACATATTTTAAATAACAGTCTTTTACCATATTTTTGGATTATTTCTATGATATTTAAATGAAAAATAGAAGATTCTTAATCTAATATATTTTTTAAAAGAGGAATAACTGATTTGGATACTTCATATAACTTTCTTTTGCTTATTTTAGCCCCTTTTTACCAATTTGCTGAAGTTAAATTGTTATCTCCCCTTGCTGGAACTCTTTAGTATTATTGGGTAAAAAGTGACAGGTATGTCAATATGGAAAGAAGAAAGTCATGTATGATTATTTTTTTCTTTACCTAGGGACTTTTTGTGGAGCATTATTGCACTATGAAAGAGGGAAAACTTATTTTAAGATATTTGAATGTAAGAAAGAAACAACAACTTAGCTTGAATAAACAAAACAGGCCCATAGGAAGCAATTTCAGTGTGGGGGAGGGTGGACAACCTACAATGCTACATTATCAACTACCAAGAATTCCATAGAAAGTAAAAAAAATTGAAAGGCCATCAGATGTTTTTTTTTTTTATTTGGGGCATATACATGTAGTAGCTATGCTTTCTATAGGGTTCTGTCCTCGGGGAATATACATGTATTTCATGGTAATTAACAGTTACAAAATTTTTCCTAACAAGTACATTTGAATAGGAAATTTAATCAAATAATAACAGAATATTTTAATCAAAATATACATTTGATATTTTGTTTAAGGCACCTGGCCCCCGTTCAAGTTCAAGATCATTTTATTCACTCAAACCATTTCAGGTACATGAGGACAATGAAGAATATTTACAACATATATTTATTATAAATTTAGGTCAGAGGTACAAATATATGATATACATAATTAGAATATGAAAAGGAAACGAAAAAAGAAAAACACATATGAAACATGTAATAATGAAATAAGCGAGGGGAAAAATCATGGAGGACTGACTAACTAAAATCATATATTTTCAATATAAACGTACGTAGTTTTCTTAGTGTCTTAGCAACTTGTTTTGTCATCAGTTGAGAAAATATGATAAAGAATAGTAGAATACAAACCTGTCAGGTATTCGATTGCATACTCTCAACAAATTAAAAAATAATTGGTAATTTCAATCTACATGTAAATTGTTTACGTTTCATAAATTTAGTGTGTTTTTGAGTTAACCAAACACCGTCATTCCTAGGAATATTTTTAATTTTACATTACATACATGTACTTTAAACTACTGTGTTACATAACATTCATATATTGATAAAGTCAGATCTCCAGTGGCTTATATTCCATATAGGCAAAAAGGCTGTAGCCTACACATCATTTCCTCAAGAGTAAAACTTTGGTTGAATAAAGGGGCGGGGATTTGATAATAAATCGTACCTATTAATTTATTTTGTTGAAAATGAAAAAAAAGTATTCTTTGCAATCCGCACTTTTATGCCTAACCGATTATGTTTACAGTTTTGCTTTATATTTAAGGACAAAAGTATTCCTTAGCTTGACATTTTTTTTAGCCAAAGTTCAAGTGTTATTAATATCAAGTCTGTATCAGAAAATTTAATCAAAAGCAACAGGATCCCATAATATGTGCAGGAAACGAAATTGATAACTTGCATTATATTTGTTAGTCAACATTTTGATCGAATTTTGATTATTTAGTAAGGAAGTTTCCATATTTTCTAAGCGGGTATCAAGTAAAAGGATAAGTTCTCAGTTTTGTTAAGTGGTCTTCACATCACGATATAAATTGTTGATTATTTAGTAAGGAAGTTTCCATATTTTCTAAGCAGATATCAAATAAAAGGATAAGTTCTCAGTTTTGTTAAGTGGTCTTCACATCACGATATAAACTGTAATATATGTACAATATTATTTTCACTGGTCAAATTAAAATTGCAGATGTCTGAGTTTGCAAAAGTGGTCCCTTTGACCCCCCCCCCCCCTCAATACCTATCGAGAGGAAGCCCCTTGTCTACCAAAGCTTTGCAGCTCAGGTTCAATATGTGGCTTCACACAAGCCTACACATTAGCAGAAAGGAATATACGCCGCTGATCTCATATTAAAAATCATCAGCTCAAAAGGAGATGCCACCGATTTAGGTACCCCACCGATATAGGACCCTCCACGATAAATATTGTCAAAATTATTCGGGGAGGGTACTAACCCCCCCCCCCCCCCCCCAAGAAAATACGAGTCGTTACTGCAGCCAAAACTTTGCCAGTTTGCAGTACAAAGTGGTAAAAATTTAAAACCGGCTATAAACATGATAAACATGATAAAAGACTGGATTCATATTCATTCAAATTGGGGGGGGGGGGGGGGGGGGCTTATCAAATTTTGTCGAAATTATTTTCAAAACATTATTAATAAAATTGTATAAGGCTTTGTAAATTAATATTTGATACTTTTTTCTGAATGACCAAAAAGGTATTATTAATACCATTGCAGAAAGAGATAAATTGTTTTTTTTAAATGTTATATCACTTATATGTATCCACTGAAAACAGTTGGGGGAGGGGGCGTGTCAGTCGATCAAGGTCAGGATATTAAATATACGAGTGTATCTAGTACCCAATCGTTTCACCCCATCCACCTCCCTACAGTTTACATACTAATATTGAAATGGATAAAATAATGAAAAATTATAAGGGTTCTGGAGAGGTGTTGCTAAAACGAGGAACGGAAAACGGAACGGAAAACGTATTATATTTTTTATTTTAGATTAAATCACTTCAAATGCACAAATTTATAAACAATATATATTTTATAAATTCAGTCCCCCATTATTTAATTCAAGTTGATTTATTCGTGTTCATAAAATCTCTTTAATATTCACGAAAATCGCAGTCATAGCAGTGACGTAGAAACGATTTTGAAAGGGGAGGGGGGGTAAAATTAAACTTACCTGAAAAGATTTGCCAAGCAAAAAAAGACAATTGTTTGATTCAGGAGGTGGAATAAGAGTAAACTCCAGCATCTTTCATTTTCTTAAACTCCTTTATGGAGTATTTTGTATAACATCTCCTGTTAGTATTTTTAAAAAATTGTACCAATTTAAAATTGGCAGAAAGCAAACAACTTAGTGAAGGCTCAAATTTTATATGTTCAAGTCTCAAAATTTATATGAATGATACTGAGAGTCCGTTTGAATTTAAATACTTGTAATTTCCCTTTTATTAACTAAAAAGATACTAACTTACTGAATACAAAATGTAAGGAACATGAATATTCATGATTGTTTAAAAATTGCAAGTAAGCTTTTTTTCATTTCTAAACAATTGGCAAAATGCTAATCCTCATGTTAGGGGTAATTTCTGACAATTTAGTTTAATTTAATTTTTAATTTCAATATTTTCAATCTTAATTATTATTTCAAAGAAAATTGTTACATGTTTCAATATCTAACATAAATTGTTTATAATTTTAAGTACTATATTTGACTTTGTAACCCATTGGAGTTTGAGCAATTTTTTCAAAAATTGGCAATTTGTAAATCCCCATATCTCAATTATTTATCATATCCCAAGCTCAATATTTTGCAAAGATAATGTTTAGAGTTATATTTGTACAATAAAATCAAAAAAATTAATTTCAAAGATTGGTCTTGGAAGATTTGGGGCATTAAATTTGTAATGCTTTTGGCAATTCTTGAAAATTGGCATCATGCCAATTTTCAAGAGTTGTCTGCCCTTTGATATATTGCATATTTGATTATGATAAATGTCAATTTTGAAAGAACATAGTCTTATGTTACTTAAAAATACCTTAATGGAAATGCAAGTTTAATTTTGAGTAAAATAATTTAAATGTGAATTTTACCATTTTTCTTGAATTTTTTAAGTGCATTTGCACTTAAATGTGCAAAAAGGAGTTGGCGCTGCCTACGGCTGCCATGTTGAATGATGGGAATTTTTTTGGCCATTTTTGAATAACATATTATAAAGTCAAACTACCCACCAAATTTCATTAAGATATGACAACCTTCGATTTGGACAGTTCTGCATGGTTTTCTCGCGGACTGCCTCTTAAAGACAATTTTGATAATATTGAGATGTCATTATTTACTTCCTGTTTGTCGCACTACAGGCATTTCGTCCGCCGTGTTCACCAATCTTATTATTAGTGCGTTTTTCCTATATAACCAGCAGAGCATCATCCTTTCTACTGAACTCCTGATACTCGGCCCATTCATCTCACATTTTAAGAAAATCAAAAATTGTTCTTAAAATAAACCTTTAACTTTCCATTAGATATTTGTCAATTTGGATAAAATGTACTTAAGAGTCTTACTATATGTGTTATAGACATTGGTTGATACAGAGCAATCTGAAACAGTTGGTATCTATGAACGGAGATATGTCCGGGTTCCGCAGCGTAATGTTAAATTCCTATGAAACGCCGCCCAACTATTGATCAAACCTGCTATTATACTTTAAATGTCTCTCTCTGGTACTGTCTCTCTCTAATATTTAGAAAAATGTTAAATTAAGTACTGCAATCTGGTTGGTGTTAAATACCACTGAATACTAGTAAAGTTCATTTATCGCCAAGAATACTGACTGACTGTAATAGCCCACTCAAAAAATCAACTTACTTATAGAGTGTTGCAAAAAACTTGATATCAAATAAATATGTTAGGTAGCATAACGTTAGAAATAATACCAGATTATGTACAATCTGAACTCGACACTTTAAACAGATTATCAAAACCCTTTGTAATGCGCCATATACTTTCTTACAAGTTAGAGCAATTAGGTATACTTAATCTCTACTGATCTGCTTAACCAGGAATTCAATTTCCCATTGGAGTATCTTAATTAGTTTCAATGTATTTGTTTCGGTAGATACGCAAATTGAACACAAATTTGTTTAACTAAGAAAAAATGTTTTATATTTACTGTAAATATTTCGGAACATGAAGAAATAATGATGTTATACTGGACTTTCATATTTATCTTGATATGGAATATCCAACACTTATGTAAGTATAGAATTGTGTTTTCAAGTGTGTGTTTGTGTATAAATACATATTCATTTTGGGGGTTTATGTCGTAAATATCGTTCCCCCCCCCCCCAAAAAAAAATAATCAATTTTAAGTATATGACATCTTAATGTTGTTACATGCTTAACTTATGTAATGATAAATAAAGGATATTCCATGTTTTATAATTGCATATGGAATCTATTTAACGATTGCGACAGTAGACTAGTTTTTCAAAAAAAAATATTTTCACGAAAGCCCGGGTAAAAATATGAAGAATAGTCATGCCTTATGTGTGGAGCAAACTGTCTGTTGATTTCCCCTTCGCCTGTCTTTTTATAACGTCATTCACGTTGGCAGCGGGTTCACAAATTGCGCAGCTGAGACGGCATATCTTAGAAATTGTGAGATTATATCATTAAAAACATGAAATTAAGCAATATATTTGAGAAGAAATGGGCGGTTTTGATTGTAATCTTTCTTAAAGTAATTCCTTCACTGTTTCTACCTTATGAGAGACCAGAGCGTATTTTTACAACATTATTATGGAAGGGACAGAAAAATGGAGAGTCTTGCCTTAGTTCTAAAACCCCTTTACTAAATGACCGAATATTACTTTTGATATCCTTTCACACCCACAGGTACTTGTGGACAGGACCCCCCCCCCCCCCCCCGATATTCAACCCCGGGGCTTATTTGACCTTTTTTTTCAAAAATTATATTTATTACACTTATTCATCATGTGTACAATATGAAAAAATCCTCAAAACCCCAAAACAACCGCTCCGCAAAAACATACTATAAGGGAGATAGGATCCGGCCACAGGTACTTGTGGACAGGACCCCCCACCCCCACACCCCCGATAGATATTCAGCTCCAGGGCTTATTGGACATATTATTCAAAAATCATATTCATTACCCTTATTCATTATGTGTACAATATGAAAAAATCGTCAAAACCCCAAAACAATCGCTCCACAAAAAAAATACCCCACTATACATTATAAGGGAGAAAGGTATGCCACTTCGGTTTGAAATTTCCCTAAGTAAAAGCAACGGAAGTGCATAGAAAATGTATGATAAAACCCGAGAGAGATTATTACGTCAGTCCAAAACTCTCTCGGACGTTATCCTAATAAGTTAAACATTCTCTATGCACTTCCGTAGCGATTACCTGGGGAAATTTCAACGTTCTGACTGGAAAACTGTTTAAGGAGATAATCAGATATTGTGGGATTCTTACGAGATGCAGAGTTAATCCGATAGCATGCACTACATGTAAGACAGAAATATATGTAGAGACTATGTGAATCGACATTTTAGGTTAAAATAAAATAAATACATGTTTTTTAACCCAGAAAGACCAGTGCTGGTAAAACGGAAACAAACCGTGGCATACCTTTCTCTCTTATAATGTATAGTGGGGTATTTTTTTTGCGGAGCGATTGTTTTGGGGTTTTGAGGATTTTTTCATATTGTACACTTAATGAATAAGTGTAATAAATATAATTTTTGAAAAAAAAGGTCAAATAAGCCCCGGGGTTGAATATGGGGAGTCCTGTCCACAAGTACCTGTGGATCCGGCCTGGCCGTGCCCCCCCCCCCCCCCAATAATTCAAATTATACAGGTATCTAGAATACTAAAGAAAACATAGTTACTTTATGTGTGTGAAAATGTATGGCTGTTGTCCCCCTCCCTTAAATTGCTTCCAACGGGTTGGCTGTGACAGAATATCACTTGAATCAATAAGTATATTACAGTAATTCCCCGATGATAATTAATGTAATAATGAACAATTTAATCAAATGGAATACTTAATGTTGTCTGACTTTTTCCCGCCAGATTGCTTGTGTACCTTTCCTGTCACAGGGACGTGGGAAACCAGTCACCATGGATTACTTACATTCTCAAACTACACTGTCTACAATTTTCCCAGCGTCTCTTTTGGAATATTAGAGTACACATGTGATTCCAATACTGGCGATAGATATATGGCAAAGTATGTATAAGATGTACATGTATGTTTCTAAGATCAAACCTATGGAACTATTTAAGTACTGCAATAATGATTTTTAAAAACAAAGAGGGAATAATTTCATTTTTATATTAGTCAATATGTACTTGTAACTGAACCAAATACATGCATTTATAAATATGTATAACGTGCATGCAGAAAAATTATTGATTTTCTTTGCTAAATAAGATTTTGATGGGTAAAATCTTCAAGAAAGCTTATTCAGGGACATCTTTTTAAAACAATCTGGCAAATTATCATTTATCTCTTCAAATCAAATTTGATTCAATTTTTATTCTGAAAGAGTGAGTGATCACAAAAAAGAAAGACAAATGAATTGAGCAAGTAGCCCTTAGTCATTTTACACTGCTTGTACATGTAATAAAGTAATATATAGGGTGCCTTTTAACGAGTGTATAATTCTTCAGACGAGGGGTTGTCCCCCGAGTCTGATATATAAAGATGCATGAGTTTAAAGGTGTTCTAAATGTTCTGTATAATTGTTCTCAGGTACTTAGTTAACCATTTTCTATCACTTTCACTTACATAGCGCGTAGTTCAACAGTATTCTAACGCACTGAGTTAGCCATGATCTATCAAAATTTTATCATTCAATTTTATATGACCAATGAAAAAAGAGCACGTGGTTCGAAAAGTTTAGCGCGCTGTATTTCTTTGTTCGTGAGAACTACCTTGCCCATTCAATTCTAATCGCTATGGATGACCGCTGTGCGTTTAAGCTATGGCAATGATCGGTGGAAACAGAAATTATTTAGGAAAAATCCTTATGTCAGTTAATTTTAACACCCGTAAAAATACTAAATGGACAATTCAAATGTTCAACGACCGAGGCGTACGGCGATTCTCTGAATTACTGGATACAGCGATTTGTGTTGGCATTAATAAAACAAGACAGCTCGGAATATCCATCTTTTTTCCCGTACTACATTGTGTGTGTGGTCAGGTTTGTTACGCTTCAGATTTTTGAGAGTCAAAAACAATTATTTAAAAATGTAAATAACATGGTGCTTGGACATTTAAATCTGAATTGTTTCGTGTCAATGATTCCTGCCGACTGCCTATCTAGTGCACCCACTTTCTTTTGTCCTATACTCGGCCGTTAGGGCCATTGTACAGGGAGGGATCTTTTTCGTGCCAGCACCTACTGCAACACGGAACCTCGGTCTATAGGTCTCATCCGAAAGACCGGTCTCCAAGTCCAACAGTGGGATTTGAACCCGTGCCGTTAGGATCAACTCTTTATTCGCAGATGCTCTAACCACTGCGCCACGTGGGCGACAAATATATAGTGGAAAAATGAGACAGATCAAAAGTGAACACGCCCTAGTTATATGACCTCCAGGCGTCTTTAATATGACGAACAATTGCTTTGCTTCTGAGCACATCACAAATCGAAAGCCAAAAATGGATTTTCTCCTTCGTACTTGATTTCCGAAATGTGACAGTGATCACGAGCTTTATGCGTTTTCGTAGAAGCTTTTATTCATAATTGAATTTCAACTGAAAATATGTGTAAGTTACTGCATCCTTTGATATTAACATTTTCTCCTTTTCCCCCTTTAGATCTCCGAAGTTTACGTTACATGGTGTTGACTTTGAAGTATACATCTGTCTACAATTTGTCTACCTGTCGGAGAGTAAATATCAGTATTATATGGCAAGTGGTTAGTATTGTGGTTACATGTAGTATTGTAAATTGCTCCTTAAATTCTATAACAATCTGTAAGTATTTTCATGATCAGGTAGGACATGAATTAAAATTTGTTCAAATCAGACCCTCGTTTTTGGTTGGTTTACAATAGGGGATGAGAGTTTTGTAAGAAAATACATGTTCTGTATATAAGTTGCCCATTGCAACAAAATTTGGTAACAATATGGGGCTTACATTTTATGAAAATAATAACGAGGGGAAATTCTGAAAAAGAAATCCAAAGTGACTTAGAGATTTGTTGTGAACCATGAGGGATTTACGTTACCAATCTCAAGCTTCAACAGGTAAATTTGCAAAAAAGATTCTTAATAAAAAACATGATATTAGACCTGTTTAAATTATACAGGTCATTAGGAGGGGGGGGGGGGGTGTTGGTGCGGCCTCGGAGGTTAATGTGAGTAGAAGTTGAATTGTGACTTTTCACTTAGGTGCTGTTTGCACACCTTTTCCCATTAACAGAACGTGTATTCAGTTTTAGCCTTAATCTGATGATATACACGTTATTTTAAATTTCAGTTGAAAACCCAAGCAGTTCGAACGAGAGACTGAAAACAGCAGCTTTGAATGCCCCTCTGGGATTGGCAGATGTGTGTGATAGGACGAATTTTTCAGCTGGATCTTATAACATGATGCTGAAAAAAGGTTCTTATTGGATTCTTTCGAAAATATAAAGTAATCTTCTTAAACAAAACACTTTATTCACGTAATGCTATCTAATTAAAAAACTCCTCTTTTTTTTAACAAAACATAAAAATACAATACCAATAGAATTTTTTATTCACAGGAAGCATTATTCAATTTAATCTCTAATGACAAAAATGATTATTTTTTCATACTTCAACAACATTTCTCGATAAGTTATTTATATGATAAAACATTCGCATCTTTTTTAGAAATACTCTGGAAATAAATCTATTCAGTCTAAGGTCATACTTCCGGATCTGTGTAGCGTTGTAGTTAGTGAGTTAGTCACAAAGCAATGAAATATACTCCGGATTTTTATTGATACTTCGTTCGAATCTCACGAATACCACATTTTTTTTTTATTAAAAGAGTATTTTGTTCTGAGATTTATTTCTCAGAAAAGTTTTGTTTTTTTGTAATTTTAATTAACAAGAGGCCCATGGGCCACATCGCTCACCCGAGCATTGTGGCTAGGAAAAGTAGTAATTGGTTTACTATTGAAAAGTTTGAATCCAAAAGTTTGGCCCCGCTCTACCCCCGGGGGTCATGATTTGAACAAACTTGAATCTACACTACCTGAGGATGCTTCCATATAAATATGAGCAATTATGGCTTTGCTATTCTTGAGAAGAAGATTTTTAAAGAATTTTCCTATATATTTCTATGTAAAACTTTGGTCGGCCATTGTGGCCCCGCCCTACCCCCGGGGGTCATGATTTGAACAAACTTGAATCTACACTACCTGGGGATGCTTCCATATAAATATGAGCAATTATGGCTTTGCTGTTCTTGAGAAGAAAATTTTTAAAGAATTTTCCTATATATTTCTATGTAAACTTTGGTCGGCCATTGTGGCACCGCCCTACCCCCGGGGGTCATGATTTGAACAAACTTGAATCTACACTATCTGGGGATGCTTCCACATAAATATGAGCAATTACGGCTTTGCTGTTCTTAAGAAGAAGATTTTTAAAGAATTTTCCTATATATTTCTATGTAAAACTTTGGTCGGCCATTGTGGCCCCGCCCTACCCCCGGGGGTCACGATTTGAACAAACTTGAATCTACACTACCTGGGGATGCTTCCATATAAATATGAGCAATTATGGCTTTGCTGTTCTTGAGAAGAAGATTTTTAAAGAATTTTCCTATATATTTCTATGTAAACTTTGGTCGGCCATTGTGGCACCGCCCTACCCCCGGGGGTCATGATTTGAACAAATTTGAATCTACACTATCTGGGGATGCTTCCACATAAATATGAGCAATTATGGCTTTGCTGTTCTTAAGAAGAAGATTTTTAAAGAATTTTCCTATATATTTCTATGTAAAACTTTGGTCGACCATTGTGGCCCCGCCCTACCCCCGGGGGTCATGATTTGAACAAACTTGAATCTACACTACCTGGGGATGCTTCCATATAAATGTGAGCAATTATGGCTCTGCTATTCTTGAGAAGAAGATTTTTAAAGAATTCTCCTATATATTTCTATATAAAACTTTGGTCGGCCATTGTGGCCCCGCCCTACCCCTGGGGGACATGATTTGAACAAACTTGAATCTAGACTACCTGAGGATGTTTCCCCATAAGTTTCAACTTTCCTGGCACAGTGGTTCTTAAGAAGAAGATTTTTAAAACATACCACCAAATTTTCACTAATTCTCAATTATCTCCCCTTGAATAAGGGCATGGCCCTTCATTTGAACAAACTTGAATCCCCTTCACCCAAGGATGCTTTGTGGCAAGTTTGGTCGAAATTGGCCCAGCTGTTTTTGAGAAGAAGTCGAAAATGTGAAAAGTTTACGGACAGACAGACAGACGGACAGACGGACGCCGGACAAAATGTGATCAGAAAAGCTCACTTGAGCCTTCGGCTCAGGTGAGCTAAAAATGAAAAAATTGAATACTGTATACAGGGAAATTTTCGCCCCATTTTATTTTCGTTCCTTTCGCCCTTGACACAAGTAGGCGAATTTAAAAAAAGGCGAATTCAAAGTACACAACATATATTCTTAAAAAGAAGTTGGACTGGGCGAATTTAAAACGGGGCAAAATTTAAAGCGGCAATACGACTGCAAATCGTGTGCTTTTTCATTCAAATTTACCCAATATATCATTCAGGAATAAAGTAAAAAGTTGAAGTAAGCATTTTGAGAAAAATAGAAATTCTCTCCTCATACAAAATTAACGTAATCAGAATCTGCCGGAAAATCAAGGGTCGTACAACTTAGATCTGTTTACTTGTACCACGTGTATTCTAAAATAGCACGTGCATACAATGTAGGGTTTACAATATTAAAGGAATATTAGGTAAAAGCAATTCTCAGAATCAAAATATCATAACTCTCCGTTAAATTAATAATAGTTAACATTTTAGTCTGCATTCAGACGAATTTAACATGATTAAGTACAAATGTTGACGTTTTGTGTATTGGGGTGCAGGAAAGGAAAATCCACCAAATCATTATACGTCATCGCGGCAAAATGTCAAACAAAATATCTTTCTGCAGTTCCAATACAATTTGCACTTCAAAAGGCAATAATTTTTATATGTCATAAGTGCATTTTTATGCTGAGTTTACACTGATTTTTTTTTCTTTGAAAGCCATGGAGATACGAGAATTGATAGCATGTATCAACAAACCTGTAGGGTAGAACCTTCGCGAGCCCCACGTGAATGTCGCCGAGATCCCGTTTCTTCTTCATCCAATGACTGTATTAATCTCCCAACTAAATTTTTGTCAGAAAAGTTGCTTTTTAATTTCAAGCCCTATTTTTTGTATTGTTTTTCGTTTTGGTCGAATTTGGCAACGCAGCAGGCCTACCGGGCTTCCCTCTCTTACCATGCTGTTTTGTTTATGAAAACTAGACGCATGCGTGTATAGCATGGAATGTGGAACCTCGAACACGTTGCGATGTATATATTTATGTACCATAAATAATTATTAATTTTAATGAAATAATCAGAATTATTTACTTATGAAATTTGTAATTTTCTGAAAGTGTATACATTTATGAGTATGAAAAAAATTCCAAATCCTATAGGAAAATTTTAACAAGTCTGTTTTTGAAGAGATGCGCCATATTGTAACTTTAAATCAAGTTTGAAAGGACAAAAATAACACGGGGGGATAACCCTGTATACAGCGTTTTGTTTAAAAATATCTGAAGCTAAAAGCATTTTGTACGCCTTCCTCACCCATCTTCATCATCTGCATGCGTTCGGGGTATTTTGACTCTACTCTCGGGAATGAAAAACAAAGTACAGTACCGACCGGACACAACCTAACAGAAGAACCCGGAGCGGACCCCGGGTTCGCTCTCTGGTTACTGTGTGTATGTGAAGTAAGGGGGTATAATTTTTATTAATATATTCTTATCGGGAGAACAATTATTATTTGTCATTTAGTTTTTTTTTATTCTGATTAAAATCATACTCGCTCCATAATTCTGAGCGTAATAAAGATCTGATATAATCTATTTATTTTTTTTTTTAAAATGTCCGGTAAATATTTATTAATAACTTTCAATGTGTAACTACTATAAATGAAATCTAAATATATGACTTGTACAATTATAGATATCATAATTCAGTGTTTTTCAGATATTAAAACTTCAATTTAGCAAAACATAAAGAATAACGAATATAATTTAGAACTATTTAACGCATAAATTTGAATGGTATTTTTGTGTAGAAACTTTTGTCAGTTTCACTAGTACACCATTCGATACATTGAAAATCGATTTAACACCCTTTTCTTCCTCTTCTGTTTTTTGTTTTCTTGTTATAATTAAAGAAAAATAAATGCATAATAGCTCGCTGTTAAATAGTAAGTAAGTAAGTAAATATTTTATTATAGTGACATGTGTATAGTCAACAAGTAAATACAGTATAAACGTATATACATCACACCCGGCCCATTGGACCTATATGTCACTTTAATATATGTACAGTATTACTATAATCATTTAAAGATAGCGCGCATGATGGACATTATATTAATTTGATTGATATAAATGTTTTTGTCTTAGTGAAAAACGTAAATTTAAAACCTTGGCAGTTTGTCTCTGATGATTTTTCATTAAAATGTTTAAATTTTCAAATGGATCTACATTTCTATTTAAATTAACATTATGAAAAAAAGTTTCTCTAATATTTCCGTAGGTTTTACAATGAAATAAAAAATGTTTTTCATCCTCTACTGATTCGTCATTACATAGAACACAGTAACGTTCTTGTGGCGGTTCGTTTCTAAATCGGCCTGTTTCGATTCGTAACGGAAGGATACCAACTCTAAAGTGAGCCATTGTGGAGCGTTCTTGTTTTTTCATGTCCATCGTTATGTAGGGTTCCATTTCAAAAGTATTTTTAAAGGTCACAAATGTTCTCAATTTGGGTAACGACGATATTTTCAATTTCCATTCTTCTTCGCAAAGCGCAAACAATTCACATTTGACTTGATTTAAATCACATATTCGGAGGTAATCAAAATTGGTTTGCATATTTAATTTGTATAGGATTTCTTTCATTTGTGAACACCATATTCCACTATTTTGATAATTCCATAAGAAAACCTTTTTGGTGAGTCTGTCATCATCCATTTCAATTAATCGGTTCCATCTTCTAATCATGTTGATCCAGCGCCTGTACGTCGGTGTTATCCATCCAACCTCGCTGTTTAATGCGATTGCGGGTGCGTATCTATGTAGTCCTAAAAAATATCGAATAGCACGATTTTGTACAACTTCTAAAGAATGATATGTTTTAAATCCCCAAACCCCGGAACAATAATGTAAAATAGGGATCACACAAGACTGAAAAAGCTTTTCGTAGGTATGAAATCCAACATCTTTATAATCATGAATTTTCGAAATCATTGACCCCAATGCTCTTCCTCCTGCTTTACCAAGAGTTTCTGCCGCTATGTTAAAGTCCATCTTCTCGTGAAAGATAATACCAAGATATCGATATTGATTAACATACTGTAATTCTTCTTCCCCTATTTTGAACTTGTATAGACTTTGAGGTACATGGCGTTTCCTAAAATGCATGACATTAGATTTGGCACAATTCACATTTAATCTCCACCGTTTACACCAGTTGGACAGAATATCAAGACATTTTTGCATATCTGATTCATTTTCACTTAGAATGGCAATATCGTCGGCATACAATAAAAGGCTTATTTTTTGATCACCAATGGGAATTCCTGTATCTAGTTGTGAAATTTCTGTTGCTAAATCGTTAATGAAAAGGGAGAATAAGGTAGGTGACAAGTTGTCTCCTTGACGTACACCGTTTGGACATTCAAACCAGTTTGTGCGAAAGTCATTTACACATACACAAGAGAAGGTCTCAAAATATAAACTGGAAATAGCATTATAAATTGGACCATTGACTCCATTTAACTGAAGTTTGTATTGCAAGAGATCTCTGTTTACAAAATCAAACGCTTTTTGAAGATCAATAAAAGTAACAAAAGTAGATTTTCGATCTTGTATTAGGTTGGTAAGGGTAAATACGTGGTCTTCACAAGATCTATTGCGTCGAAATCCGTTCTGTGTGTCAAAGAGTATTCCATTATCTTCTAGGTATTGCTGTATTCTATTGTTTAAGACTGAACTGTAGCATTTTGCAACGACTGATAAGCTGATTCCTCTGTAGTTCAAAGGTAATCTTGTGTCAATTGTAGTGCCTTTTGGAATCGGACGTATTAAAGCTTTCCTCCAAATAGAAGGGACTCTACCGGTTTCAAAACAGAACATGAATAACACATGCAACACTTTAGTAACAGAGTTATTCTTCAGAACCTCATTATAAATTTGATCAATTCCTGGACTCTTTCCGTTTTTTAAGTTGGAAATAACTTCACTGACTTCTTCTATGGTAATAGTTTTGTTCAGTGATTCATTTGGTATAAATAATGGATCCAGTGAGTTGCCTTCCAGGATTTGTTTATGTAGAATAGCTTGATTGTAGAACGCGTCATCATAATTTCCAGTTGGATTTGTGTATAGATTCTTGAATGCCGACTCCCAATTTTGTAATATTCGGTCCTCGTCATGTAGAACAGTTCCATCGTCATTTACAAATTCCATAGGAATGCTTATATTTCTTTTTGGTCCTAGTTTCTGCAACTCATTCCAGAAGGCACTTGGATTCTCTGTATTTAGTGTTTCAATGTTTAAGGCTAAATCACGTCTGTATTTCCTCTCGTAAAATCGTAGTATTTTATCAAAATATCTTTGTGCTGTTAAAAATTGTGCTTCTTGTCTACACTTTCCTCCTACGGCTTTTCTGAAATATTTTTCACTCTTGTGTAACTTTTTCCATAATTCTGAGAGTTCCTGGTTCCAATAGGGTTTATTGTACTTCAATCGTTTTCTAACTTTTTTGGATGCATCAAAAATGGTATTTTTTCTTCCATTTCAGTTGTAATAATACTACACAATTTGTCATAGATTTTGTCAATATCATTTTGTTTTTCTCTGCATAGTTCTATTTGACTAATAATTTCACACAAAGCCTCTTTTATAATGTCCGAACACATGAAATTTGTTGGTATTTGTTTGTATTTGAAGTTTTTTCTTGGAGTGTGGTGAATATTCTTTGAATTAAAGTTGACATTAATATTTGCTTCATCCGAACTTTCAATTTTATATCTGTAATCGAATATCAAGAGGTCATGGTCTGGAACACGACATCTGGATCCAAGACAATTTTGTAATTTTTCTGATTCAATCAGATCACCACAAGTTTTTATTCTAAAGTTGTGACAGTTTGCCAGCTGATCATAAGGAACACATAATTATGTAATCTACAACAGCCTTTCCTTTTGGTAAAACTGAAGTAAATTTGTTAGATTCTTCTCCGTACCGACCATTTAACACACAAAATTTGGCGTCACATAGAAATACAGCAAATGCTTGACCATGTCGATTTTGATTAAAGTCGATAGTTTCCCTTGGTATGATATTGTCAACTTCGACACAAAAGTCTATCAGGTTGCCCAGACGAGAATTGAAATCGCCCAATAAAAACATCGCATCAGATTCACTGTTCAGATAGATTTGTGAAAGTATGTGTGAATAAAATGCCAGTGCATCTCTGCCCCAGGGCGAGTTTTCCGGTGGGAGGTAGCAAGCAAAAACAATAAATTTAAAATCAGAAAATTTGTTCCCAAGATTCCATCCACACATTTATCGATTACAATCACTTCATAATGATTAATAATGTCAGATATTAAAAAACCAACACCTCCTGACGCTTTCGGGGCGTTCTTGTGTATTTGTGTTCTGTTAAAACCATACCATTCATAACCCAAGTCTTTTAAATCAAGTCCCGTAACTCCAGGTAAATGTGTTTCACAAACACTAACAATGTCAGCTTTTACACATTTGATCAATGCTCGTCTTAAATCATGATTGTTCGATGTCCAGCCACCAATATTTATATGACAGAAAGTTAACGAGTGTTCAATGAACCGGAGCGGATCCTATCCGTCACTATTGTCCTGGAAATCCTGTTGCAATCTACAATGAAGCGCATTAAAGTGGTAGAATTTTCCATTTTGATGAAACGTTCTGAGTCATGTTTTGAACGTCAATGATAACATAACGACACGCCCATTTCTTTAGAAAAGAGAAAGAAATATTCGTCGTAATGTTTTAGGACACCCCACTTTCCGCAACAAGCAACATGGGTTACACTTAAATGAAGATTTTTTAAATAAGAAAGAGCTATATATAGAGTCCCCGCTTCTGTAAAACACGCATTGAAACGAATTTGTACATAATTATGATTTTATCATGTTTATTGGAGTTAGCATAACACATGTATCAGTCGAACACGTGCTTACTCGGTGCTTATGTAGACCGTCAATTTGATTGGCTGTTATATTTATGGAATACGTGTTCTACAGGTATTCGATTGAATTCATTTGACCGATATTGCCTTTCTAAAGAAATGGGCGTGTCTAAAGATAGCTCAAAACGTTTCATCCAAACGGAAAATTTTACCACTTCAATGCGCTTCATTGTATCTTGCGTTTTCTTCACAATGCGGCCGTTTGAAGTGATTCGAAAATCTTTTCCATGAGGCAAATCATTTAGTAGTGTACGCGCATTCAATTCCAATAACCTTTCGGTATGAGTTTTGCTACCACGCAAAAACACATTCTTATATTTCTCCACCGTTTTCAATTGTTTCTTTTCCCTCAAGATGAGTATTTTATCCTGGACTGACTCAAAGCTAATTTTAACTAAAGCTGGTTTTCCGATGTTCCGCTTTCTCAATCGAGCAGCAGCAATCACAGTAATTGATTCATTTAGAGAATGTATCAGTTCCTTTGAGACCTCCAATATGTCTTCGTCCGGTTCCTGTGGAATGTTTGAAGCTATAATTGTTAATTCCGCATTGTTCAGGGGGTTCCCCTTGTTTTCAAACAGCGTGTTCGATTCACCTGCTGACCTACTTTCATGTGCAAGGTCCGGGCGTTCTACTACTACATTTTCAACCACCTGTAATCTCTGAAGAATAGACGCAACAGACTGTGACAATGATTCGATTTGGCTTTGCTGTTTTCCAAGTTCAAGGTCAAGGTCGGAACGGATAGCTTTGAGCTTTTCGTCGATAGACGCCATAAACTCATTTCGGAATCTGTCTAATTTACTGTTTAATGTTGATTTTAACTGTGTCTGACCATCCTGGAGTTGATCTATTGCGTTAGCAATTATCACCGTATACAACGGGTAACGCGGGGGAGTCGCTAAAAAGTATGGGGGAGTCGTTTTCAACGTATGGGGGAGTAGATTTTCACCGCTTCGGAGTCAGAGGAGATGTGGGTCAAGTCTTTTTTCGGTATATATAAGATGTATTTACAAAAAACAAATATCCCACGGAAGATGGCAATAGTTAAGCTTTATCGTGGTCATTTGTCCGGCTATCATATACGTCTGGTTTTCTCAAACACTTCGAAACTATTTGACAGTTTTCATATTTACGTTGATAGGGTAGTAAAAACATGCATGATTTGCACAATCTACGGCTTGCGTAGGGATTCTCATATTTAAAACAGCGAGAGAAAACATTTATCTTTTAAATGCAACAACTTAAACTTGACTAGACTTTATAAAAATTAACAATTAAGACATTTTCTCTTCAGACAGTAACGGTTACGTAGGGGGGAGTTGTTTATGGGAAAGCACATCGCAGGGGGAGTCGCAAAATAAAGTCAAATGCATATACTTGGTGTTGTTTTCATCTCTTTTATACTGCCAATACCTTTATATTTACTCGTAGATATCTATAAATCTATGTTTGGTTATTTACTTTATAATCTGAAGTTACGAGAAGAGATTTTTTCTGTGGCTTTATCAGTTCCAGAAAACAATCAGTAATTTAGATTACATGAACAATTGGATTTTTATATCACCGGAGCATAGCTTGGGGACAGGACCCTCCCCCTCAGTGTGTAATGTTCGTACATGTATATCACAAAGATTCAAACCACCAATTCACGAACCCTCACTTCCAATATGAAAGCCTCTCCATAAAAAAAATCAACCAGATTTATAATATGAAAAATTTCTTGATAATATCAACCATTTTTTTAATTAGAAAAGGGCAGATCTCTGACGCGTCTTCACGCTCCTTGACGTTTTCTTTGGGAAGGGTGTTAAATTTAACTGGTATATTCTCACGATTATACGGTGGTATATTTAGGACACGCAATTATTTTTTTTTTAAATACCAGAAAAAAATTATCTTGTGAAAACGACATAATTATCTTGTGAAAACGAGATATTATCTTGTGAAAACGACTTATTATCTTGTGAAAACGAGATATTATCTTGTGAAAACGAGATATTATCTTGTGAAAACGAGATATTATCTTGTGAAAACGAGATATTATCTTGTGAAAACGAGAAATTATTTTGTGAAAACGAGATATTATCTTGTGAGAACGACATAATTATCTTGTGAAAACGAGATATTATCTTGTGAAAACGAGATATTATCTTGTTAAAACGACATAATTATCTTGTGAAAACGAGATATTATCTTGTGAAAACGAGAAATTATCTTGTGAAAACGAGATATTATCTTGTGAAAACGACTTATTATATTATGTCGTTTTCACAAGATAATAAGTCTTTTTCACAAGATAATATCTCGTTTTCACAAAATAATATCTCGTTTTCACAAGATAATTATGTCGTTTTCACAAGATAATTTTTTTCTGGTATTTAAAAAAAAAATAATTGCGTGTCCTAAATATACCACCGTACGATTAGGTTCACAATTTATTATTTATTTATCATATATAGTAACACATCTTCAGACACAAACGAATTAGTATGTTAATTGAGAATATTTTGGATAATCTGAGGTTGTTAATACACATAGGTTAATGTACAGAATGAATGCTAAAGAAGGGACTGGATTGCATATTACCTAAAGCGCTGGAAATGTATGTCTATGATAAATAAAATGAGAAGTGTCAATGTAAAAATAATTAACCACAAACTTTGAAAAGAAGAAATACGAAAATATTTTTTCAATGTATACATTTCATTATTATGATACTTCTCCCTTACCTTGCCCCAGCTATATACAGTTCCTCAGAACATGTTACCCCCTTTACCCCTCCCCCCTTCGCAGTTTCGTGAACACATAGCATGGCGGGTTGTTGTACCAGAATCAGTCTGAGGCAACCAGCATTATACATTCATAGACAGGGTTCGAGGGCAACATGCGTTTTGTCGGATCCAAGAACCAAACTGTTTGCACGAGACGATTAGGCCGAAGGCAAATATTTTTGTTCAAGGGGTCGACAAAACAGATCTAGAGAACACATTCGATAAATGTTTTGTTATACATTTTACTGTTTATTTTGATATTATCATGATGAAATTTTTGTTAACCCTCACTGCATAGAAAAACTGTCAATTCCGCAAAGTTCTGACAGCTGACCCCACCCACACTTTGACGTAAACGGTGCATTATTTCATCGAAAGGTCCAACATCTCGCTCCATGGTCAAACAGCTATTTATTTGACTTACGAAAACAGTAGAAAGGTTATTCTTTTCAGTGTAAATTTATTTTTAAAAATATAACAAACAAAAATTACAGACAACTCACCTGAAAAATTTTGACGAGCAAAAAAAAAATAAAAAAAAAAATGGGTTGGTGCAAGGAGGTTACAACAGTTTGACAACCAAATTGTATTCACACATTAGCAAATAATAGTTACTATTATTTAAGTATTCTGAAACAATAATAATAATAAAAATGTTTGATATTATTGAGAAATTTTCCAAATTATTAATCGGGTTGTTCTTTTTTTTTATGGAGAGGCTTTCATTGTTGGAGGTGAGGCTCCGTGAATTGAATTTTTATGATATACATGTACGAACATTACATACTGAGGGGGAGGGTCCTGTCCCCAAGCACATGATATATAATCCAATTGCTCATGTTATCTAAATTACTGATTGTTTTCTGGAACTGATAAAGCCACAGAAAAAATCTCTTTTCGTAACTTCAGATTATAAAGTAAATAACCAAACATAGATTTATAGATATCTACAAGTAAATAAAAAAGGTATTGGCTGTATTAAAGAGATGAAAACAACACCAAGTATATGCATTTGACTTTATTTTGCGACTCCCCCTGCGATGTGTTTTCCCATAAACGACTCCCCCCTACGTAACCGTTACTGTTTGAAGAGAAAATGTCTTAATTGTTAATTTTTATAAAGTCTAGTCAAGTTTAAGTTGTTGCATTTAAAAGATAAATGCTTTCTCTCGCTGTTTTAAATATGAGAATCCCTACGCAAGCCGTAGATTGTGCAAATCATGCATGTTTTTACTACCATATCAACGTAAATATGAAAACTGTCAAATAGTTTTGAAGTGTTTGAGAAAACTAGACGTATAGGATAGCCGGACAAATGACCACGATAAAGCTTAACTATTGCCATCTTCCGTGGGATATTTGTTTTTTGTAAATACATCTTATATATACCGAAAAAAGACTTGACCCACATCTCCTCTGACTCCGAAGCGGTGAAAATCTACTCCCCCATACGTTGAAAACGACTCCCCCATACTTTTTAGCGACTCCCCCGCGTTACCCGTTGTATACGGTGAATTATAGTCATTTGGTCAATCATTTTATTTTCAAAGCTGTCTGTTCTATTAGACTCACCACTCGTTGCCGCCATCTTGAACATCTTGGTCGGTACTGTAAACAACGATCAAATGTTATTCTATGAATAGATATGGTGTCATCCAAAATCTTAAGATATGAGCAAGATATGAACAAGAATCTACATTGAAAATGTAGATTTTCACATTAAATAATAAATGAAAAATCAATTCTTCCTTGTTTTAAAATTATTCTTTAGAAACTTAAATGTTTTTAACATACGTTATAGTTACTGACGATGACGAAATTTGCGCGGTGAAAAAAGGAAATACTGGAAACAGTGAATCTTGTTTTCTCTAGTCGTTGGCCTTACGTATAACAGTGTTAAAGAAGTTATGATTCCAAAGCATAAAAATAATATTAGCCAATATAAGCTATATTTGCTAAATATACTGAAACGCAAAAACAATATTAGCCAATATTAGCTATATTTGCTAAATATACTAAAACGCAAAAGAAACGCAACAACCAGTAATCTACAAATATTTAAATTTTTTTATCTAATGAATTTCAAAAATGAATCCAGTAAGGCTAAACTCTGTTTTTATGTTCCCCAAACGAAGTTGGGGAACATATTGTTTTTACTCTGTTTCTTATTATTAAGGTCTTCCGACTTCCTTCGGAAGACCTTATTGTTTTCCTTCTGTTTTTTTTAATTATTATTCCACTTTTCATAGTACAGGTCATATCTCAGCTGTGCGTGGACAAATTTCAACTTTTTTTTTCAGGGATGATCTATCTTGTCAATATCTCCAGGGGTGTCTCTCACTTTTTTGAAATTTTTCTCCGTTCGCGATTTTTTGGGAAATTTGTATTTTTTAAATGGAATTTTGTCGCAAAAAATTCTCGAGAACGGCAAAAGATATGCAACTGAAACTTGCTGAGGTGATAGAGCATTGATTGTAGATGTGTTGATCGACCTTCATTTTTCGTCATTTTGACTTCCGGTCGCAAACGGAAGTGAATTCAAAAAATCTAAATTTTCAACATTTTTGTTTTTCAATATTTTTCTTTTATATTCATAGGGTTGATAGAGTATCTTTTAAGAATTCTAAATATGTTTTCGATATTTCCATGCGTGCATTTGTTGCAAAGATATGACTGATCTAAATTTTGTCATACTGTTGGGGGTTCGAATCCCACTGTGGGCGTTGCAAAATTTTTTCTTTGTTTCTCTCTTTTCTCAGTTGCATATGACTTTTCTCCGTTTTTTAACATGTATGGATGATTTTGCCGATTTTTAAAAGCTATATTTTTAAGATATTTTGTGGAATAATGTAATACTCATGATCTATGTCGAAAGACTGCTGTAAATAAACGTATACGAAGAAAATGCATTCTGAAATCTATTCCATGGATGACACTGCACAGAACTCTAATGAAAAGTCGGTCGGAAGACCGTTTGTTGCTCTAGCAACAAGAAAGCATCTAGTTATTAAGGTCTTCCGTCTTCGCGGAAGACCTTCTAGTGATTCTACTGTTTCTTATTAAGGTCTTCCGTCTTCAGCGGAAGACCTTATTGTTTTTCTTCGGTTTCTTTTTCACTTTTATTATTATTTTTGTTTTCTTACCGATTTTGTGCACGCGATTTCTCGAAAACGGCTCAACAAAATCTTATCAAACTTTCAGGACGTATGGAACATCACTTGAACCTTATGCGTTTTTTTCCGTTTCGATGACGTCACTTCCGGTCTAGAGAAATCGTCGATTTTCTGATTTTTAAGGGTCATTTTGTCCACAATTTTCCCGAAAAACGGCTCTAGATAGAAACTTTAAACTTTGAGGCATGGTAGAGCTATGTATGGAGAAGTGCATCAGGTATATCAAATTTACCGGAAATGACGCTCGTCGGCGCTCGCTATGGCCCGAAAATAGACCCATCACAAATTTCAAAATTTCTCACACCTTTTCTTCGATATCGTTTTACCTGAAAATATTTTGTTAAAACATATAGAACAAAAGATGTGTAGAATTCCAAGATCTTTGAATTGTTATCTCGAAAAAAGGGCTGGCCCCTAAAATTAAGGGCCTAGAGGGGCCGAAAGTTTTTCCTTTATATCTCAAAAAGTGTTTAGAATTTGTAATACGTCAAAGAAGCAAAGTTGTTCAAAATGTCAAGCTTTATCTAATGAGTTTTTCAAAATACGTCCGGCGACGTCACTTCCGGTCAAACCGGAAGTAGTCCAAAATTGCATATTTTTGCTGTTCTTGACAGGTTTTTGGATATCATATGTCACTAGAAGCTTAAATCTTAATTTTCTGTCCGTTGACGTCACTTCCGGTCAAACCGGAAGTAGCCAAAAATGGCCTAATTTAGTGATAATTAACATAGATTTGGAGAATTAAACCATTTTTGGACTTCACCACTCTTTTTTTTTAAATGAAAGTTACTTCCGGTCAAACAGGACGGAAGACCTACTCGTTGCTTTGCAACGAGCTCGGCTCTAGTTATTATTATTTTTCATTATTGTTTTTTTTACCTTTTCAAATCGCGATTTCTCAGAAACTACTCGATGAATTTCAGCCAAATTTTCAGGGATAATGTGTTTTGTCATCCCATTTTAAAATATGGAAGGAAATTGAAAAAATTCACTTCCGGTCACGAATTATTGCGAATTTTCATTTTTTCCACTAAAAATCTAGTCCGTGAATGTTCTCAGAAATCATAAGAGGTAGGAATCTCAAACTTTCAGGTATGATAGAGGTTGATTAGTGGATGTGTGATGAGAACATTTTGTGTGTCGTCGCCACTTCCGGTCGTCACAGGAAGTGATTGAAAAAGGGTAATTTTTTGAATTTTTTTGTTTTTTTTTATCTTTTTCATTGATATTACTATATTTAATAAAGACTTGTTAAGGAATGCTAAATAAGTAATTTAATTTAGAATTGAAAAAAACAAACTTGAGATATTTGCATTTTTAACTATGAAGCGGTGTTCCCCAATGGCCTAATGGTTAGCTCGTTGGATTTTCACGCTGGCGACCCGGGTTCCATCCCCCATATGTCCGAAATATTTTTTTATCACTTTTTCATTTTGATTTTACATTTTTCTTTCAAAATTTGACGGAAGACCTCTCGTTGCTCGCAACGAGTTTCTTTTCTAGTTAAGGTCTTCCGTCTTCACGGAAGACCTTATAGTGATTCTATTGTTTCTTCTTCTTCTTCTTCTTCTTCTTATTATTATTATTATTCTTTTTTAGACAAAATTTTGTGCAGGCGATTTCTCGTAAACTATTTGGTGGATTTCAATGAAAATTTCAGGAATAATAGGTCACTATATGAATTTTATATGAAATTCCGTTTGTTGGAAAATTCGCTACCAGTGCCAAGTTATGGGCAATTTCCTGATTTAAAAATGCAATTTTGTCTTCGAGTGTTCTCGAAAACGGCTCAAGATATTAACTGAAGACTTGTTAGAGATGATAGAACATGACTTATAGATGTGCAATTTTGCCTTCGTTTGCGTCGTCAGTACTTTTCAAAATGTGCACTTTTTCAACTTTTTTTGTGTTTCAATATTTTTCTTTGATATAATTAATGTGAATGGAGACCCTACTGGAAAGGCCTAATATATAATTAATTTTAGAATTTATCAATCCACACACTAGATATTCGCATTCAAAAATCTGAAGCGTGTCCAAGATGGCGGGGCGTCTCCGTAAACTCCGCCATTAAGCAAGTCGCATTCTAGAAGGTCAGCTGAGCGTTTAGATGAACGAAACTTCTACCAAAAACATTTATGAAATGTAAAGGATTCTTTGGATTGCCACGTCGCAATTACATTGCATTGAGTATAGTTTTAATATGAGGTTTCCTCAAACGTCTATTGAAATTCCTTTTGTTTGCATCTCAAAGAGAATACAACATGACTACAAGTGGAAATACGACTTCAACCTTTGGTTTTGCACCAGGGAAAACTTATCCTAAACCATGGTTATAAGAAATAGCCTTTCAAGAAACTTGCCTTCTTCATATTCACTATGTTTCTGAATTTACTTGACTTCTGTTTATTTTTCCACGCAGGCTTGTGTCATATTAAATGAATAGAAAAGACAAGAATAAGAAAAACATTTTTTTAAAGATTGTTTATTAAAGGTTATATAAATATTCTTGTAACAAATGAAAGTTATTGAACATAAATAGTATAAGATTCCTAGACCGTCGGAGGGCTAGTGATTTTTTTTTTCAGTGAGACATTCCAGTCCTTTCAAGAACGTGTAACTCATCTCTACTTTGGGGGTAAAGAGGATACAAAATTCGTGGAAAATCTTACCGAATTCACTGCTTTATAATTACAGTGTAGTGTCACTTGGCCGTATACGTTATTATATTTGTACAATATGATAAACATACTTTCTAACGCTCGAAATTCCGGTTATAAGAACATGCATTTTTAATTTTCATTGAAGTTATCACATCCATTCAATAGATCAAACATTTCAAAGGAATAGCGTTAAGAATTACTTGTGACATTTGGCACGAAATAATGTATCGAGACCCAACTTAAGTAGTAGACAAATGGCGACAATAGTGCAGAAATATATAACATTGACATGCCTGTATATGGAGTTGCATGGAATAAAAAGTTGAATGCATATTAAAAAAGGAAAGAAAACAGTATCATCTGTTCATCACTAATAGAATATCTATACTAAAAGTTACTGTTAAAACTCAAATAACAAATTCCGATGTGATCATCTTGAGCAAAGTTTGGCAAGCTAGCTCTCATTTTATAATTCCAAACTGAATTTTTAAAAAAAATGTAAAGTATGTTGGAATCAAAAAAAGCAATCTCGCGATATTCGAATGTTAGATTTGAAGCGGGTTCCCAAAGTTGTAATGGGTACCGCAATGGATTTTCACGCTGGCGACCCGGGTTCGATCCCGATATTTAAAATCATTTTTCAGTATGATTTTACGGGGGTTTTTTTCTGAATCGGACGGAAGACCTCTCGTTGCTCGCAACGAGTTTCTTTTCTAGTTCTTATTATTTTTCTTCTTCCTGGGAAAATTTTGTCCACGAGTGATCTTGTAAACTACACATCCGACTTAGGTGAAACCTTTTTAGGGTCAGTAGGCATGTTATGTAGAGTTGCCGAACGAAGGTCATTTTGCGCGCACGTGCTTGCAAGAGCGCGCACGTGCAACACGTGAAATGACCAATATAATGGATATTGCCGTAACTTTTCTATTTTTTGATGAAATTTTTTGAAAGTCATAATGTAAGGATACATTAGTAGTATAGAGAAGATAGCATGGTCAAAATAGCAAGATCTCACGCGCATGCACGTGCGCTTCGCTCTGATTGGCTGAAACTAAAGTCTCAATATCTTTCTTGATTCTTGTCATAATCCTTTGAAATTTTGAACATAGTCCTATATTATGAAGATCTACCGCAAGATATATAAGAATTTTCATCAAAGCATGCCCATGTGCGCGTCTGCAAGCTGATTGGCTGAAACTTTAAAAGGCAATATCTCCTTTGTTTTTTGACGAAATTCTTTGAAATTTAAAATATAGTCATGCATTAGGATATCCTACAAAATGATATAAAAAAATCATGAAATAACGCGCATGCACGTGTGCTGCAATCTGATTGGCTGAAACTTTAAATGGCTATAACTCCCTTGTTTTTCAACCAAACAGAATGGGATTTAGAACATAGATAGATGTAAGTGACTCCTACAAGAACGTATGATCATCATGCACATGCACGCACATGCGTGCCTTTGAAACGAGTATATTTAAAAATACACTTGAATAAGTGATTTTTATTACTTTTGGACTGAATGCTTTAATATATAGTAGATGTATATTAAAATATATAAATAGTGTAGACAAGATGATATGGTCATAACGCACATGCATTCACATGCGCTTGGGTGCAATGCTAAAAATTGAATATAATTGGTATCCTTCTGGGAAAACGTTGTTAAAGTCAAAAATGCACAGAGTTTGTCTTATTTAATGAAGCTTACAGGGAATATGGCACCGAAAGGGAGTTGGGGAGCGTTTGGGGAACATCTGTAACGGTTCCCGTTACAATTAGCACTAGTTATGTTCCCCAAACGAAGTTGGGGAACATATTGTTTTTACTCTGTTTCTTATTATTATTATTATTATTATTATTATTTTTCTTCTTCCTGGGAAAATTTCGTCCACGAGTGATCTTGTAAACTACACATCCGACTAAGGTAAAATGTTTTTAGGGTCAGTAGACATGTTATGTAGATTTGTCGAACGAAGGTCATTTTGCGCGCACGTGCTTGCAAGAGCGCGCACGTGCAACACTTGAAATGACCAATATAATGGATATTGTGGTAACTTTTCTTTTTTTTTTGATGAATTTTTTTTAAACTCATAATGTAAGGATACATTAGTAGTATAGACAAGATGGCATGGTCAAAATAGCAAGATCTCACGCGCATGCACGTGCGCTTCGCTCTGATTGGCTGAAACTAAAGTCTCAATATCTCTCTCGTTTCTTGTCATAATCTTTTGAAATTTTGAACATAGTCACACGTTATAAAGATCTACAGCAAGATATATAAAAATTTTCATGAAAGCATGCGCATGCGCGCGTACTGCAATCTGATTGGCTGAAATTTTAAATGGCTATATCTCCTTTGTTTTTTGACGAAATGCTTTGAAATTTAAACATAGTCATGCATTAGGATATCCTAAAATATGATGTAGAAAAAAATTCATGAAATCACGCGCATGCACGTGTGCTGCAATCTGATTGGCTGAAACTTTATATGGCTATATCTTCTTTGTTTTTTGACGAAATTTGTTGAATTTTAAAATATAGTCATTCATTTAGATATCCTTCACTACGATAAAGATAAAAATTTATGAAATTACGCGCATGCATGTGTGCTGCAATCTGATTGGCTGAAACATCAAATGGCTATAACTCCCTTGTTTTTCAACCAAACAGGATGGGGTTTAGAACATAGATAAATATAAGGGACTCCTACAAGAAGATGTAGTAATTATGCATGTGCGTGCACGTGAAATGAGTAAAATTAAAAATACACTCGAATGAGTGTATTTTTTAATACTTTTGGATTAAATGCTTTGATATTAAGTATATTGAAATTTTAGATAGTGTAGACAAGATAATATGGTTGTTACGCACATGAGCACTCGTGCAATGCCTATTTTTAAATATATTTTGTATTTTTCTGGGAAGACCTCAATTTAGTCTAAATTCTATAAAGTATTTCTTATTAAATAGAGATTACAGGGAATATGGCACCAAAAGGGAGTTGGGGAGCGTTTGGGGAACATCTGTAACGGTCCCCGTTACAATTAGCACTAGTACTCAGCGCTTTGGATTTTTGCGCTGGCGACCCGGGTTCAATCCCCTTTGTTTCCACGAAAAGTTATATCACTTTTCAGCTCGATTTTGTTTTTTTTTTCCAGAATTGGACGGAAGACCTCTCGTTGCTCGCAACGAGTTTCTTTTCTAGTTATGTTCCCCAAACGAAGTTGGGGAACATATTGTTTTTACTCTGTTTCTTATTATTATTATTTTTCTTCTTCCTGGGAAAATTTTGTCCACGAGTGATCTTGTAAACTACACATCCGACTTAGGTGAAACCTTTTTAGCTCACCTGAGCCAAAGGCTCAAGTGAGCTTTTCTGATCACAATCTGTCCGTTGTCTGTCGTCGTCGTCGTTGTTGTCGTCGTCGTCGTCGTAAACTTTTCACATTTTCATCTTCTTCTCCAGAACCACCGGGCCAATTTCAACCAAACTTGGCACAAAGTATCCTTGGGTAAAGGGGATTCAAGTTTGTTCAAATGAAGGGCCACGCCCTTTTCCAAGGGGAGATAATCATGAATTTGACAAAAATTAATGGCATTTTTAAAAAATCTTCTTCTCCAGAACCGCTGGGCCAGGAAAGATGAAACTCCTGTGGAAGCATCCTCAGGTAGTGTAGATTCAAATTTGTTCAAATCATGACCCCCGGGGCAAGGGTGGGGCCAAAATGGCCGACCCAAGTTTTACATGGGAATATATTGGAAAAATCTTTAAAAATCTTCTTCTCCAGAACCACTGGGCCAGGAAAGATAAAACTCATGTGGAATCATCCTCAGGTAATGTAGATTCAAGTTTGTTCAAATCATGACCCCCGGGGCAAGGGCGGGGACAAAATGGCCGACCCAAGTTTTACATAGGAATATATAGGAAAAATCTTTAAAAATCTTTTTCTCCAGAACCACTGGGCCAGGAAAGATAAAACTCATGTGGAATCATCCTGAGGTAGTGTAGATTCAAGTTTGTTCAAATCATGACCCCCGGGGCAAGGGTGGGGCCAAAATGGCCGACCCAAGTTTTACATAGGCATATATAGGAAAAATCTTTAAAAATCTTCTTCTCCAGAACCACTGGGCCAGGAAAGATGAAACTCATGTGGAATCATTCTGAGGTAGTGTAAATTCAAGTTTGTTCAAATCATGACCCCCGGGGCAAGGGTGGGGCCAAAATGGACGACCCTAGTTTTACATAGGAATATATAGGAAAAGTCTTCAAAAAATCTTGTTCTCAAGAACCACTGGGCCAGGAAAGATGAAACTCATGTGGAATCATCCTCAGGTAGTGTAGATTCAGATTTGTTCAAATGATGACCCCTGAGGCAAGGGTGGGGCCAAAATGGCCGACCCAAGTTTTACATAGGAATATAGAGGAAAAATCTTTAAAAATCTTCTTCTCCAGAACCACTGGGCCAGGAAAGATGAAACTCATGTGGAATCATCCTGAGGTAGTGTAAATTCAAGTTTGTTCAAATCATGACCCCCGGGGCAAGGGTGGGGCCAAAATGGACGACCCTAGTTTTACATAGGAATATATAGGAAAAGTCTTCAAAAAATCTTGTTCTCAAGAACCACTGGGCCAGGAAAGATGAAACTCATGTGGAATCATCCTCAGGTAGTGTAGATTCAGATTTGTTCAAATGATGACCCCTGAGGCAAGGGTGGGGCCAAAATGGCCGACCCAAGTTTTACATAGGAATATAGAGGAAAAATCTTTAAAAATCTTCTTCTCCAGAACCACTGGGCCAGGAAAGATGAAACTCATGTGGAATCATCCTGAGGTAGTGTAAATTCAAGTTTGTTCAAATCATGAGCCCCGGGGCTAGGGCGGGGCCAAAATGGCCGACCCAAGCTTTACATAGGAATATATAGGAAAAGTCTTCTTCCCAAGAACCACTGGGTTAGGAAAGGTAAAACTCATGTGGAATCATCCTCAGGTAGTGTTGACTCAAGTTTGTTCAAATCTTGACCCCCAGGCTAGGGTGGGGCCACAATGGCCGACCCAAGTTTTACATAGGAATATATAGGAAAAATCTTTAAAAATCTTCTTCTCAAGAACCACTGGGCCAGGAAAGATAAAACTCATGTAATCATCCTCAGGTTGTGTAGATTCACGTTTGTTTAAATCATGACCCCCGGGGATAGGGCGGGGCCGAAAAGGCCGACCCAAGTTTTACATAGGAAGATATAGGAAAAATCTTTAAAAATCTTCTTCTCAAGAACCATTGAGACAGGGAAGATAAAACTCATGTGAAATTATCCTCAGGTAGTGTAGATTCAGGTTTGTTCAAATCATGACCCCTGGGGCTAGGGTGGGGCCAAAATGGCCGACCCAAGTTTTACATACGGATATATTGGGAAACCAATATATTTAAAATCTTCTTTTCAAGTACTTCAAAGCCATGATTAGTGATATTTATATGGAATCATCCTAAGGTAGTGTAGATTCTAGTTCAAATCATGAACCCCTGGGAGGTTAAAATTCAAGCCCCCCCCCCTCCCCCCACCATCACCTCAGTAAACTTTCAGTCCTGATCTGATTTGTGCTTTTTCCTAGCCGATGTGCTCAGGTGAGCGCTGTGGCCCCTGGGCCTCTTGTTAGGGTTAGTAGGCATGTTATGTAGAGTTGCCAAACAAAGGTCATTTTGCGCGCACGTGCTTGCAAGAGCGCGCACGTGCAATAGGTGAAATTACCAATATAATGAATATTGCCGTAACTTTTCTATTTTTTGATGAAATTTTTTGAAACTCATAATGTAAGGATACATTATTAGTATAAACAAGATAGCATGGTCAAAATAGCAAGATCTCACGCGCATGCACGTGCGCTTCGCTCTGATTGGCTGAAACTAAAGTCTCAATATCTCTCTCGTTTCTTGTCATAATCTTTTGAAATTTTGAACATAGTCACACGTTATAAAGATCTACAGCAAGATATATAAAAATTTTCATGAAAGCATGCGCATGCGCGCGTACTGCAATCTGATTGGCTGAAATTTTAAATGGCTATATCTCCTTTGTTTTTTGACGAAATGCTTTGAAATTTAAAACATAGTCATGCATTAGGATATCCTAAAACATGATATAGAAAAAAATTCATGAAATCACGCGCATGCACGTGTGCTGCAATCTGATTGGCTGAAACTTTATATGGCTATATCTTCTTTGTTTTTTGACGAAATTTGTTGAATTTTAAAATATAGTCATTCATTTAGATATCCTTCACTACGATAAAGATAAAAATTTATGAAATTACGCGCATGCATGTGTGCTGCAATCTGATTGGCTGAAACATCAAATGGCTATAACTCCCTTGTTTTTCAACCAAACAGGATGGGGTTTAGAACATAGATAAATATAAGGGACTCCTACAAGAAGATGTAGTAATTATGCATGTGCGTGCACGTGAAATGAGTAAAATTAAAAATACACTCGAATGAGTGTATTTTTTAATACTTTTGGATTAAATGCTTTGATATTAAGTATATTGAAATTTTAGATAGTGTAGACAAGATAATATGGTTGTTACGCACATGAGCACTCGTGCAATGCCTATTTTTAAATATATTTTGTATTTTTCTGGGAAGACCTCGATTTAGTCTAAATTCTATAAAGTATTTCTTATTAAATAGAGATTACAGGGAATATGGCACCAAAAGGGAGTTGGGGAGCGTTTGGGGAACATCTGTAACGGTCCCCGTTACAATTAGCACTAGTTGTTATTGAAATGCACTCTCACCCACTATTGAAATAATTATTTCAACAGTGCTCGTATTTCAATAGTGGTTAACGTTATTACTTATGTTTGTTATTGAAATGCACTCTCACCCACTATTGAAATAATTATTTCAATAGTGGTCGTATTTCAATAGTGGTTATTACCTATGTTTGTTATTGAAATGCACTCTCAACCACTATTGATATAATTATTTCAGTAGTGGTCGTATTTTAATAGTGGTTACTAACTATGTCTGTTATTGAAATGCACTTTCAACCACTTTTGATATAATTATTTCAATAGTGGTCGTATTTCAATAGTGGTTACTAAGTATGTTTGCTATTGAAATGCACTCTCAACCACTATTGATATAATTATTTCAATAGTGGTTACTAACTATGTTTGCTATTGAAATGCACTCTCAACCACTATAGATATAATTATTTCATTAGTGGTCGTTATTTCAATAGTGGTTGCAACACTGCCCTAAACAACAATTGCAGCTTAAACACCCAATTTTATGTTAACGCCCCCAAAATCTACCTGATTCAAGATCAATAATTTACCGCCTGTCAATCATTAAAAAAAACAATAGCTTCTGATTTGATTGACAGGTCAGCTACCAGTGCTTCCTGATAATCTGAGTTTGCGTGTTTTGAAAACAATTACCTGGTCACGCGTCAAACGCTTTCATGTACCCGCATAGTATACACGCGGGTTAGAAAACTCCAAATATGTTTGAATTTTATTTTAAATAATTGAAAATAGATTATTAAAACATTGACAAAATAAAATATTTCTTTTCTATCTTTTTTACTTGTAAGTCTTATATCGTCCACGTTATCTGTAGAAAGACCGCGTCTACAGAAACCGACTCTATTTGGCGTAATTGGAAGTCCGACGATTTAAATTATTTTTTAAGAAATGGGATACAAGAAAAATATTCATCACTAATAAACGACATAGCATAATTTATAAAAAAAAATGTTTATTTTGTACTATGGCTACAATCCGCACGATTTTGTACAGAAATTGATGTCAGAATTAATGCTCGAATTTCCTCTAGCGTCTGTACATAGACGTAATGAAAATGTAAAGATAATTTAGTGATCGATTCTGAAAAGAAATCTTTTTAACAATAAAATTTTGTTAACACACGAAGAATCAAAAATATGGAATATTTTGGACAACATTGTTGGCCAGAAAAAAAACATTCCGATCGCGGTAAATGCATGTTCACATGCATGACATGCACGACGGATTACATAGGTGGATTAATAATTTTTTTAATTTCAATATTCAGACTTTTTTAATCAAGTGATTTCTTTTATTGAAGATTAAAAAAGATAAATATCATTGATTTGTAGTTTTTACTCATGATTTTTTTCTTTTTATGTCAGGAAATCATTTCCAAAACGATATGCATGTATCTTATTATTATTTCCTACAAAACATTACCATGACTACAATGAATGCGTTTAGTTTACAATTAAACTTCATATTTAAATAATTATTTTACGTGGTTTCAATCAAAACCAGACACAAAACACGTAAAGTTGACCCTGATTACCAAACACAGACTTCCTGTGTAATGCTTCGTATACACAGATTTTTGACATCTTGGGTATTGGGGGTCTCCAGGTAAATAACACCACTGTTACTTCGACCACTCCCCCTCCTCAGGTAACCGTACGGTAAAAAAATTGGGTCTTTAATTTCTACGATGCAATACGTTCATCAATATTGAGATCTGAGTGAAGGAAATATTCTTTGCCGTTTATATATAAATGTTCGTTTGGTATTTTATTCAAATATGCACTGTATATAAAACTACATATCTTTATTTGTTACATGGTTCAACTCTACTCATCAGCGTATGAGTAAATGCTCACCTATAATTACAGGTCATGGCCATGCATGCTTCTGGCAAAATTCAAATAATTCATTTAATTAAGCAATAGAACCATTCAATAATAAAAAGAGTTTTAAATTCTTTGAAAAAGCATGGCCGTAGGAACCAGGGAGGGGCGGGGCGGGTTCCTCCCCAATAATTTTCCCGATGTATATGTAGTGTATTGATAATATGTTATGGGAAGTAACTCTGAATGTGTGTTGTGTGTAAGAGTGTGTGTTCAAGAGTTATGTTTTGGGTCATGTGTCAGTGTGTATCCGGCATGAGTAGTGCGTGCATGGACAGTCAGAGTGGAAGCATGTGGTTATCTACATGTATGTATTTGTATACATGAATAAACTGTAAAAAACCTTGATTCAATTCGAGTATTCTTCAGTATAGAATACAATAGAATATTTACATATCTACTCTATGCCCGTGCCCCATCAATAAAAATGTTTGATGACCTTTCTTTTTTGCTTGTCAAGGAATTTTTCGTAGTTGATAGTACCCCAACTGTAAATTTTTGGCTGTCCTCCCCCTCACCCAAACTGAAATTGCTTCATACGGACCTATTAAAAATGAAGAATTGTGTAATGCATACTGTAGTGCATGAATCGGGGAAAACAAATCTTATTTACAACTATCAATTCTATTATCAACTGATCAATGTGTAATGGTTTGGGCAGTGGATATCGGCCTGGATAGCTCAGTTGGTAGAGCACCTGACTAGAGATACACGGGTCCCGGGTTAGATTCCCGGTCCAGCCATACATTTTCTCCTTTCCTGTTACAGATTTGGTGCCGTTGACCACCCCTGGAATTGCAGGTGAAAGTCCTGTCAGGGGCTAACAAGAACTTGGGTTGTGTCTTTGAGGGCGAAGACCATTTAAGGAGGGAGGAATGTAATGGTTTGGGCCGTGGATATCGGCCTGGATAGCTCAGTTGGTAGAGCCCCTGACTAGAGATACAGGGTGTAATCAGTTAAGAATAATTAAAAACTCCAAAGAACTCTTAGAAAACGTGTAATCAGTTTAAATTTTACAAGAATAACTATCATCAAATCGAACTACATTTAAAACACTTTATACACAAGCATTCCCCGCAATGAATTAAAATCAAGGCTTTTTGACATTATTCATTATTTAACAACTGCTTTTTCAACAAGCATTTTAAAAGTATTGCATAAGCAATACATGTCCCCTATCCGGTTCCCCTTTTCATTTTAGGATATAAACTCGTTTGGAACTTTAATTTAGTGCATAACGAACCCGATCGTAATCCCAATTAAGAAAAAAATTAATATGTCATAATTCCGTCTGAAACCAATGAAATGGAACGAAATTCAATCTTGGTCTGTAACCCATCAAGATACACTCACGTACCATAAATCAGCTTAATATCTGCAAGAGTTTTAAAAAAAGTAACGGAAAACCAAGTGGGGCAGACTGACAGACAGACGGAAGGACAAACAGATGGACAGACTCAGGGGAAACCTATAGTCCCCTCCGATTTCATGGTAGGAGACTAAAAAGAAAACTCTACATAAGATCTAGGGGAGGGGTAGCTGCTGAACTGTAGCTCTCCGAAAAAATATATATTGATAGACCGGAGAGATACAATACCGCCCATTGAAAAAAAATGTAAACATTGTACATGTATTTATTGCGCACAAAAAAGTGCGCTCGGTTCTGGATTAATTCTTCGAAATTCTTACCTCAATTGCAAAAAAGCTAGAATTAAAAAAACAAATCCTTACTTCTCTATCAAGTATTCTTATAGTTGACAGTTGCATGAAGCGCATTGGCCGAATTATCTTGCAGAATGGCAGTATAAACACTAGCGAAATCTTTGACGGGTTCGATTCTCGTTCGCGGCACCGCGTCATACCTAAGACGTAAACATAGGTACATATAGTGACTGTTCCTTCGCCAAGCGCTTGAAGCACTAGAAGTGAAAGTCACGGGTCTTTTGGATATGACCTTGAAAAACGTAGACTCCGTGTCACGGTAGGCGTTGGCACGATAAAGAACACTCACTGTTCAATGACCCTGAATGTCGAGTATAGGTCTAAATTTGAAGCCCTTCACCGGCATACGGCGACGTCTTATGAGTGAAAAATTCTCGAGATTTATGTTAAACAATATACAATCGATGGCCTCATTTTCAGAGTCAATAGGACTACAAACAACACTTACAAGTATAAGGAATGTTTTGTGGTGAAAAGTCAAAGAATATGTAAGGAACACGCAGTTGGTAATATTTTGAGATGACAGTTTTAAAACCATGGAGAAATAAATCGGGAAACAACACACTTTTTTGTGCGCGATAAATATATAGTTTTTTTTTTTCAATGGGTGGCTCTGTAGCTCTCCGGTCAGTGCCATTAAACTAATCATTTTAATGTTTCATTAAATTCCGTGGTATCAAGCCTCCCCCCATCAAATGGTTTTTTTTTTCACTCTTGAGAGTGTAGGAAAATCTTCTTGTTAAAAAAATTCTGACCCGTTTCTTTTACAGCAATTAAGTAGATTTTCTTACGGTACATGTTTGTTAATGCTCTGTATGCCCCCTCCCGCTTTAGGCAAAATTCCTTGATCCATCCTTGTTATAAACATGTTACGTTACCATAAAAAAGTAAATGAAGTTCATAATTTTTTTATGCCGGGGTATATAGTTTTTGTCGTGTCCGTCCGTCTCTCTGTCTGCCTGCCTCTCTGTTTGTCTGTTTGTACACAAAAACTTTAACCTTGCTCATAACTTTTGATTTAGTGGAGCAATGACTTTCATATTCTACATGTGTATTCCTTATGACAAGACCTTTCTTTGGGTACCACCTTTGACCTTTTGACATTGACCTTGGAGTTTCACCCACTTTTAAACAAAAATTCCAAACTTTTACTTTGGCCATATCTTTTAAACAGTACATACCAGGACATTTATATTTCAAGCATGTAGAGTTTGTTGTAAGACCTTTTAGTGGATATCAACAACCTTGACCTTTTGACCTTGACCTTGGAGATCTCCGTACTTATGAAAAAACTTTAATCTTGGCCATAACTTTTGAACGGTAATGAATAGGGCTTTCATATTTCACATATGCAATTCTTGTAAAAAGACCCTTTATTGAATACCAAAAACGTTAACCCTTTGACCTTGACCTTGGAGTTTGATGTACTTTTTAAAAAGCAAACCTTAACCATAACTTTCAAAGGTTTAGGGCTAGTACTTTCATACTTTGCATATTTAATCCTTGTGACTAGACCTTTCATTTGATAGCAGGACCTTTAACTCTTTGACCTTGACCTTAGAGTTTGACCTACTTTTGAAATTTTTTTAACCTTTGCCATAAATTCTGAACATTTAGGTCTAGAGCTTCCACATATGTATTCTTTGTGGCATGAACCTTCATTGGATACCTTGACTTCTTGACTTTGGAGATTTCCATACTTATGGAAAAATTTTAACCTTGGCATACTTTAGTATTTTGGCAATTGTATTTCCAATGAGAATACCCTAATTTTTGTACCAATGTACTAAATTTGCATGTAAGAAAAGTTTAATCTTCTCTATGTTGCCATACGAGAGGGCATCAGTGTTTCACAAACACATCTTGTTTCATCTTTGTTATATCTAATACATGAGAACTTAATGGAATTGTTATAAATTGCGAACTCATAACGTGCAGTAGGGGGGGGGGGGGGGGGTGTGCAAAACTTTTCACACTCTGCATAACCCATGATCATCTCGTAGGTAGGTTATAAATAAAAATACCACAGAAAAAAATAAACTTAAGGGGGTCGACTGGGGTTTTATGTGTAAACTACAATAGCGAAACTTCATTTTTATATTATGAGTAATACTTTATTGTACATTATATGTAAGAAACACAAAATTCTACCGTCTTGTTACCAAAATGCCAAATATTAACGAATTTTCCTGTTTTTTATAGAGTACTACAAAATATGACAGACGCAATGGACTTATATGAAAACATGATAAAAATTATGGAGATATTCTTAAATTTCTATGTTTTATTTAAGAGCGTATGTTTATTACTTTTTCTTTAATATTTTAACGTCAAATACACACTTTAACGATGTCAACCTACCTATTTATAATAATAATTTGTAATATGAAATTGTAATTATATACTTTGTATATTATTTAACCTATAATTTCTTAATTTTGTTCAATTTTATTAATGAAGCAAAAAAAAATTGCTTTGAAACAGTAAATACGCTTCATTTTACTATGATGCGCGAAATTTTGCGCAATGAAAACCACATTCGGCCCCTTAAAACAATTATACATGTATTGATTTTTACTGTATTACAACTGTAAAAATCAATAATATATATTTGGTTCGGATACCTTAACTTTAGAACGTAGATGTTGGTTTTCTGCCTGCACTTCAAGTGTAAGTAAGGAGTAAGTGATTGTGTTTCCAGTGTATTCAACTCATTACTTTGAAAAAAAAATTTCAAAGTGCGTTAAAATTGGGACAAAATCAACCCACTTAGAAAAAATTTGGGACACACTCAACGCACTTTGAATTTTTTTTTCAAAGTGCGTCAAGAGTGTACGTAAACTTTTTTTTACCATGGGGACATTTAACTCACTTTGAAAAAAGATATGTATATATATAAAAAAAAAATTAGACATAGATTTTAGTAATTGAGAGAATCAATTTGTAATAACTTTATCTTTCGAAAAACTTTTTTAATTTACATGTACTCATTTAACCTCATTGAGAACAAGTAGAAGACGAGTAGAAGGTTTCTCAGCCCAGCCCTTTTTCTTATACATTGTACATAGCCGTCGGTAGCAAATTGAAAGAGGACCCCCCCCCCCCCCCAAGATAAGCCACAATTTTCAATGCCACTGGAGTACTCATTTTCATGTGGATTAAGGTAGTCCGATCCGCAGGTTCATAAAATTAGCAGTTAAGGGGACCGACTGTGGTTTCCATTGTGCAATATTTCACGCATCGTAGTAAAATGAAGCGTATTTACTGTTTTAAAGCAACTTTTTTCGCTTTATTAATAAAATGAAACAAAATTAAAAAATTAGAGGTTTAAAAATGTAATTAAAATTTTATATAACTGTTTTTTTAATAGACTTTGCAATTTATAAGTAGGTTGACGTCGTGTGTTTTTGACGTTATGATAATTTAAAGCTCTTCAAGAAAGGGATAAATAAAAATGTTATTAAAGAAAAAGTAATAGGTACATGCTGTTGAAATTTAAAACATAGAAATTTGAGAATATCTCCTTTATTTTTATTATGCTTTTATACAAAATCTTTGTGCCCATAATTTTGTAATACTCTATAAAAACAGAAAAATTCGTTAATTTTTTTTATATTTTGAGATGCTCCCTCTAGTAAGAATACGGTAGAATTTCGTGTTTCTTACCTGTGATGTACAAAATAGTATTACTCATCAAATATTATAGTTTGAACAAAAAGTCTTTTGTAGTATTTGTATAATTTGCTTTCAAGTGCTAAATATCGGCATTTTCTCATATAATCCTATAGTAAATGTACCTGTATTTTGAGACGGTCCCTTAAAAATACCTGGACGGTAGATTTTCCTCAAACTTGGCATGTACACTGAAGTTAATATAGGTTAGCTATGCGATAAAAATGAAGATCTTTGCTATTGTAGTTTTCACACAATAAAACCACAGTCGGCCCCCTTAATACATAACTGGTATGACGTTGAAAACTTTCAGTAAATTTTATAGTTTACATAAAAAGCATGCAAACTGGAAAAATTAAGAACAGTTGAACATTTAAGAGAGAAAGAATTTTCAAAGTATGGAAAAATCAAAATTGCTCACTTTCACAACCTGAAGTGACCTAATCATCGAAAAGTAATCAAAAAGGTATCATTATTCATCATACCTAAGATTTGCAAGAATATTGACCAAGCAATACACATTTTTTTTCAAAGTGCGATAATATGGTCGATATTAACGCACTTTGAAAAGAAATTTTATTTTTTTAGACTGCGTTGATTTGGTCCCAATTTGAACGCACTTTGAAATTTTTTTTTCAAAGTGCGTTGTAACAGATTATCGATGGAACATAATATATATATATATATATATATATATATATATATATATATATATATATATATATATATATATATATATATATATATATATATATATATATATATATATATATATATAAAGCACTAAAAAACCAACAACACTGTATATCTATAAATTTCACTATAGAAAATTTAAAATGGTAATATGGAAATTTATATAAAGCACTAAAAATGACCAGTCACATTGAAAAATAAAAATTGTCAAATTATGAAGCGCTGCTTATTTTTTCAGAAATAGAAAAAAGTTAAAAAGTCATGAAGAAGAAAGGAAAAAGAGAAACAAAAACAACTAGCACTTTATTATCACTAAACATTAAATTTAAAACTTAATTACATGATGATATGAAAATAATACTAATAGTATCATACCTATTAAAATCATGTTAGAAAACACCATGAAGCGATTTACATAATTGAAAATTAATTATGCTAATTAATTACGAAAAAAATAAATCTTTACATTGTTTCATTCTCTCAAAATAATTTACTTAATAAAGAATAATGAAGAAAAATAATATAGCAATATTTGAATATAAAAATGTTGTCAATTATAAATTTTGAAATATTTAACCAATTTTAAAAAAATAATTAACAAAGGTGTAAGCAATACATAGTTATGAGAGCTTTTGAGAGTTGGTAGCAAATTAAATGTTTTACACTAAATTGAGAGAATCAAACAATTACAAAGGAATTGGTAAAAGAAATGGAAAGTCAAGTTTGTTAATACCATTCATAATGTTTAGATTTCATCAGAACTTTTCTTTGCTTCTCAGATTTCTCAATCTTGGGTTATGGAAAACTACTGCATGTCATATTTTGTACTTTGAAAGTTATCTGGTTCATTGAGTTTTTTGGTCCTAACCCGTTAATGGTCAAATTTATGTCATGAACATCGATATCACCAATATACTGTGAGCAAACTTTTGTTAAAATGCAGTTTTTCATATTGAACAGGACAAATTCATATTTTGAGCACAAGCGACAGCTAATACAATTTGTGTCACTGTATCATACAAAGAAGATATGTCAATGAATTAATGCGGATTATAAAATTGGTTGTTGCATGTGAAAGGGTTCCTAATTTTAGCAAAGGTCGCTTATTTTACATTATTTTTGAATGGAGAATATTAACAAACATTCCATGTTTTAGCGCGTATTGGTGACGTCATAATGAAAAATTACGCAATTTTTAACCTTTGGCATAATAGGTTTTGCATCTTACTAACTTCAAAGCCAATATCAATAGCTGTTTGTACGAAAAAGAAATTAAAGTTGCATAAGATATTGAAGAATTTGCTCCTGATATAAGGCAGGGAACGAACAGATGCGTCACTGCCTTATAGCAGAACACAACAATTGCCTTAAAAGTGTTGATGACAGCTCAGAGGGCATAATTGATATGGTGGGAGTCTATGGGTTTGGTGTGGAGACTCTTGAACATTTCACCACAATCATTGCATTGTGTAATACCTTTCATTACATTATGTAAACTTTTTATGACAGGTGTTTACACACATGAATGCCATTTGCATCATATTCCACCCACTTCATCACTATATCGTCTATGAAACGCAACCAACTTTGGGGCCTAAATGGTGCTTGAAGTAACAATTGCATAGTTATATTCTGCCCATGAAGACATTGGCATAAGACGGTGCCATTATCGTACCCATAGCAGTGCCATTAACCTGCAAATGTTCTCCATTAAACATGAAGTTGTTGAACTTGAGAACATGTTCAAGGAGCTTAGCAAGGGACTCTGTAGAAGGAAAAGATTTTTACTTCTTACAGGAAATATATCGTGTGGAATATTTGTGTACAAAGATGTGACGTCCATAGTCACGAGGAGGGATGATTTGGGATGTAAAGATGTCTTGTTAATGTAGTCCGTGGTGTCCTTGAGATAGGATAGGAAAGAACTCATCCATGGCGTTAGGTATACTATTGAATTTCATCACTACCCGATCGTACAAAAGTATAGGTACATTATGTCACTAACCATTAAATGATATCTAAAATTCATGCATAACGTGAATACCTCTTTACAATTCGTCAAATCACTATTTCATGAATTTGAAAAAGCCATTGGTTAAGGAAATCATATCTTTAAGTATTGTTAATTTTTATTTACATTATGTGAAAAAAAACCATACCATTATTTCAACATCAATTTACATGATGTAAATATATTATATATATATAATATCAACATTGTATTACATTAGGTAACATAACATAATATAACTTTTACTATTGAAAATGTTCATTGAAAGGCTGCCCCCCCCCCTCCCCTCACGTTTTACTACAATAAAGTGATATAAGGGAAAGTAGTATTGTATGCTAAAGAAATAGGTACTGAAAGAAGTTGGCATTGAAAAAAAGTTGGCCTCGTATAGCACACGTGCACTGTTGGGTAGGGGGAGATCCCGCCTTACCATGTTTAGTGACCAAAATATACATAAAATTATTAAATTGCTTTTACTGTGTAGGGCATTGCATTAGTTTAAGTTTAGCTGAATTAAGTCGGAAGCTTTTTTATATATTACATTTGCAAATGTTTTCCTTTATATAACACTACTGAAAGCAAGCGTATTTATAACTGTATAAATACAGGTACGGGGTCAAGAGGTCATAGATGTGCGTATGGATAAATTTTGATGTAATTTCTCAGTGACGTCATAAAGGGTCGACGCGCGTTTAGTGGATTACATACATACCGTTGGGTTTGAAAAATAATGCATTTCACACGTTAAAAGTCACAATTAGGCAAATTTTTTGTATGAATAAGTCACAAATGTAAATATAAGTAATAAGGTATCATTTTTTGAGTTTTATTGGGATGTAAAACGGGTTGGCACATGATCAAATCTTCCATAAAGCCCTTCGGGCTTTATGAAATTTCTTATTTCTTAAATAAAACTCCTAAAGCCTGAATGCTTCTCCACTTTCACCCCTTGGTTTCAACCATAACGCCCCCTTCCCTGTTCAAGATTCCAATATCCGCCACTGATATGTGCCCATGCATTCTTACTAAGGCATGGTCAATTGATTTAGATGAGGGACTGGTATTTTTTGTAATAGAATTCTGATCCTGGAATGGTTGGAAAAAAAAGACAAATTCCAGTGGCGTAGCATCGTTTTTTAAAGAGGGAGGTCAGCCAAGAAAAAAAATATATACCCGAGAAAACTTGACAAGATTAAAAAAAATTGTCTTAGCCCGAAAATCCCATTTCGGGGGATTGGGGTTGGAGGGTCCAACCTCGATCAATCCTAATTTTTTTTTTCAAAAAAAAATTTACATTGCCCTTAGTGGACTATACTTCAACAAAAGTGGGGATGGGGCTGGACTGTCAATGAACATTACATTTTCAAGTTATGTCTGGAAAAAGAGGGGGCTGATATTATGTGCCTGTAATTCGTCCTCATCAATCAGGACCCCCTCCCAGTCGTTAAAACATCAACATTCATCATACTAGATATACAATATGTAAATGTATTCTTACATCACGTACTGAACTTTTGGAATGAACATCATAAAGAGTTAACACAATATAAAGATATTTGTAAATCACATAAGAAAGAGTTGACATAAAGTAATTATATATCCACATCAAGGAATGGAGTTTTGAGAACATGTAATAAAGTTTGATACATTATAAAGATATGTTCACATTATGTTATAATTTATTTTACACCACGTAATAAATCGCTGACATAAAAGTAAGATTTGTTCACCTTACATCATGATGTCCTCGGCGTAAAATACAGATGCATTAACATCACGTAATAATGCTTTGATATAATAGAAATATGTATACACACCCAAAAAGGAATGGGCTTTTGACGCAATGATAAGTTTAATTATAGAACACGTGTAAAATAAAATTTACTTGACGTAATGCAATTTTGACCCCACATATAAAAAAAATGAAATAATGTGAAGAAGCATTCATTTCACGTATATAATAAAGTTTCGACACAAATACGATATTTTTACTGCACATAATGAACTTTTTACTTCAAGTTATATATAAAGAGCTGACAGAATGAAAGGATGTATTTACTTCTTGTTATGCAGTATTAACATGATGTAAAGATATTTTTACATCATCTCATAAAAAGTTGACATAACATAAAGATAAGTTCACACATGATAAATTGACATAATGAATGCATAGTTGTATGCTATGAAGCAGTGATGGCGTTCCATACAAATTACTGCTAATACCGTACTTTGTTCTTTCGAGATTACGTGACGAAAACAATCTCGTCTTTTCACAGCACCAATTATTAGGAGAGTAGGCTAGCGTATCAGACACCCCTGTCTAGCAAAGATGATTATCTTGCACAGCAGTAAATTGAGTCTTTTCATTATATATAGGAAGTATCCTTTCTGAATTAGAAGAATGTCCCACAGAAACCAGGGGTAACTGGAGCTACACCTACAAAGATACACAAGGGACTAGCATTTGCCAGTCGAATTCCTCCCTTGATGCCTGTAGTCAAAACACTACTTTTACCTTTGATTACACCAAATGTGCCAATGATATTATGTTTTCAAGTAAGCATTGTATATAATAACAAGCTGTGATTGATATACACAACTGCCCAAACATTTCCAGGGACACGCCATATTCATTTAAGGATATCCGATCCTCAGCCAGAAAGGACAACTCAAAACATTAATATTTGATTTGAAATGCATCAAAATGAAGCTTAATTTTCATTTTTTTTTCATCTTTATAAGATTCAAGGTTTTTGGAAGTCTTAAGAAAGGTCTTATAAAAATTTACATGTGTACCCTATAAAAGGAAAAAAAATAGTACAGTTTTAGAGAAATAAGATTTTCTTGAATTCAGCCTTAGATACCAATGCTTATTAGCATGATATGAAATACATGTTAGACGTGATTTGTGGTGTCAAAAGCCTTTTACACTATGTATGATAGAATACATGACGGAAATAGAAGACAAAAAATACCAAATATGTATAAAATCATGACAATTTCTCTGAATGCCTGGATACCTATCTTTCTTTAACCTAAAATATATTTGTTCATCAATTTGCGTTTAGAAAATGCATTGCTGATATTACAATTCGCTTTTTATGCAAACAAATTTGGAGATTTGACAATTTTCCCTATATAGTATGATTATCTTTAATCTAACTTTAACGAAATACTGTGGATAAATTTACATAACTTTGTGGATTCAGAGATATTTGATTACTTAACTGCTAATTTTATAAACCTGAGGATCGGACTACCTTAAGTGATATCAAAAATACAAAACAATATAACATATTAAACATATACTGTGAAAGCCATTTACGATGAAATGCAGTGTGGTTTTGATTTTAAAATTTTAAAATTATCAAACAAACGCAAGCTATATATTTTCTGAATCTAATTGAAATCGATCAGCAAATGTAGTAAGGAACCCTCTCTACACTGCACACTAAAGAGTTCAGATTCTCTGGCATTTTTTGCTGTTAGAGTGATCTGCCCTCAGATTTGAATTCTAAAAAATAGAAATTCACAGTATATTACACAATTTGTAATAAATTCAAGTATTCTTTACAATTCAAAAGGCCAAGATAAATTATTTGATCATGTTATTTACATGTACTCGCCCCTTGGAAGTACACAACAGTCGTTTCTATTCACTAATACTGTGTCGTGTTTGTTATTTTTCCTGGGGGTAAATGCCACATACATAAAGCGAATATTAGATAGATAAGCTTAATATTAACACCTTTATGCAATATATTTTTCTCAGTGTCCAAAAAAAAAAAATTCACTGGTGTAGAGAGGGTTAAGATTAATAAAAACCTTTAATATGTATTCAGCCATTTGGAGGAACTTTCATATTCTAAATTTTGTTTTCAGCTGAAGGACGTTTACATTGCATTTTTTCTATCAATATTACGCCATCTTCGTATTACACAACGCTATACAATGCCGACTCAGCAACAAACGAAAATAGCACTTTTCGATTTTCATGCATTGTAAGTATTAAAGTTTTTTTCCCCAATATCACTATATATATGTTTTTTTAATAAGACATATTGCCATATTTTTCTTTTTTTTTTTAATCTTTTATCATTAAAATAATAATTTACCGAATAAGGATTGTCTATATTATTAATCTTAAACCTTTTTGTGGCTACTTTATTCTAAATCACTACATCAAATATCTCTTAGTTGTCAAATAAGATTAATTTTTTCCGTCATTTAATATTGACTTGTATAAAAAATTAGTAGATTATTGACATTATCATTGAAAATACTAGTAGTAAAAAAACAAAAGCAATTCCGAATCGGTATATGTTTGATATAAGCAATGCAAATTATTATTTGCAGTTCAGCAAAATGCTCTTATTGAAATTGGATAAATCAATGTGATAGTGGCACCAATTTTAAGGTGTAATATCCCTCTGAATAGAGAGATAACTTTCTGATGACAATTTCCTATGAAAGCCAATGGATTGTCATATCAGATTTAATAGATTCCATTCGTGAAGACTGTCTTATAGTCAACTCAATCAAATTTGTTCAATCGTTCAGACGTGGATTTCTAGTTTCTATTGCCAATATTTTTATTAATTATTTATAATAGTTTACCTAAAACATTTATACCCAGTTCCTTCAAACGGTGTAAATTGAGATATTTCTATCTCTTAAAGTATGTCATTTAATTGTTATAGCAATTTCAGATGCAGGATTGTTTATAAACATTTAATTAATATTTTGTTTCACTAAAAATATTTTCAAGGGCGAAAATGAAAAGATAACTCATGTTGATGGATGCATATTATTTTACAAGCACAGAAAACAATTTAATATTCTGATTTAAAAAGCGACGCTTCAGTATGTTTTTTAATGAGAATTAGATAGGTATGAGAGTAAATATTATTTTATATACACCTCATATTTCTAATTTTATTGTGAGATAAAAAATAATTTATCTTTCTATTTATTATATCATATTTTCTTTACATCATAATTTGACATATTATTCATTTCTCAAAAAGCAAGCAACACTTCATACTTCAAACTATTTTCCATTTGAATTTAATGCTGTTGTTGTTGATGAAAATCAATGATTGGAATTCTTAAAATACTTTGTAAAATGGTGAAATGTGGAGCAGACGGATATTTCACCTTTAAAAATTCGATGTTTTTAATAATTTATTTCGCATTTATTCATTTGGATTTTAATACATTTGAATAAAAACATGCTTAAAGAATTATGTAGTCACAAAAACGAATTAGATGTATGTTGCAACCACTATTGAAATAATTATTGATTTCAATAGTGCTTTGAACAATGAATCCAATATATATTGAAATAATTATTTCAAAAGTTGCTGACGCGGTGAAACTTTTCTTTCAATACTGGTAGTATTTCAATAGTGGTTGAAGCCTATGGTTACCATATTGAAATGCACTCTCACCCACTTCAGTAGAGGTCGTATTTCAATAGTGGTTTAAACCTATGGTTATTATATTCAAATGTACTCTCACCCACTATTGAAATAATTATTTCAATAATGGTCGTATTTCAATAGTGGTTACTATTTATGTTTGTTATTGAAATGCGCCCTCACCCACCATTGAAATAATTATTTCAAAAGTGGTCGTATTTCAATAGTGGTTATTATCTATGTTTGTTATTGAAATGCACTCTCAACCACTATTGATATAATTATTTCAATAGTGGTCGCAACAGATGCAAGTTTTAAATATTTTTAATATTCCACAGAGCCAAAATGAATTTGAACTACCCCATGTATATATGTATATTTATTTAGATTCCGAAACTTCATAAAAATCCTTACAAACAAAGATACATTGCGGGTTCCAGTAAATGTTCAACCAAGCCTCTTTCGTCACTCCTCACTAAGATATTGACAGTAGTGAAGGAAAAACTTCAAGAGTATTGTGCTACAATATATTCAAGAAGTGGTGTGAATCAGATGTGGGTACTCAAAAATTCCAAAGAACTTTTGGACAGTTTGAAATCCCAAGATTTTACCAAAATCAACAGCTTAAAAATTTACGACTTTCCAACTTTATATGCAATCATTCCCTCACGATAAATGAAAGTCCAGCCTTTTTGGTATCATTGACAGCTGCTTTTACAATAGAAATGGAACTCGTCAATTTACTTACCTTGTCATTGGTCATTACCGAAATTATTTTGTAAAAACACATTCTGATTGCACACACAAGTACTCTGAAGTTGACATCAAAAAGATACTTAAACTTGAGTTTCTGATTACCAATATATATTTGTTTGTTGGAGACCAGGTGTTCCAACAATCTATTGGAATTCCCATGGGTACCAATTGGGCTCCGTTATTAGACCTATTTTTGTATTCATATGAAGCAGAATTTTGTAAACTCTTATGCGTAAAAAGAAGAAAACACTTGCTGTGGCCTTCAACTCGACATTTAGATATATCGACGACGTATTTTCAATTAACAATGGTGATTTCAATTCCTACGTCAATACGGTATATCCTGGTGAGCTTGAGATAAAAGATACCACGAAGTTTGACACATCTGTTTCATACTTGGATATTTTACTTGAAAAAGACGTTAATGATAATCTAACAACCCAGCTATATGATAAACTTAATGACTTTAACTTTTCTATCGTCAACTTCCCTTACTTATGCAGCAATATGCCTTCATCACCTGCATACGGAGTGTATATATCTCAGTTGATTCGATACGCAAGAGCATGCTCTACGTATGAAGAATTCCTGAAACGAGGTAAATTATTGACAAGCAAGTTGATGAAACAAGAATATAAACAGTCTCGTTTAAAGTCATCATTTCCTAAGTTCTATGGTCGATACTAACAATGACCTTGTCAGCAAATACAATTTATCATTGAGTCAAATGCTGACTGACGTTTTTGATACTAATTGTTAGTCCATTATTCATACACTGAATTGACGACGGATTTTTCCGTTATTTCCCGATCATGACAAGGAGCACACGGCGGGTGTGACCGGTCAGCAGGGGATGTTCAATCCTCCATGGCACCTGATCCCCCTCTGGTGTTTCAGAGGTCCGTGATTGCTATGCTCCTATTTTGTATTGTTTTTTTGGACTTTGATATTGAATACTGTTCGTAATCTCCATATCCTTCATGTATTTGTTTTCTTGCATTCATTCCATTTGCTTTTTAAATGATTAAATGTTACATTAATTTTTAACATGTACTATTTTGCGTACAACTTTCAAGTGATCCTAGATGTTAGCCAGCTGTTTTGAATCTTTGGTTATTTGTGACCAGAGTTTACCCATTTTTTAGGACAGTGAGATACAGATAACCATTGTATTATAAGTCTGCCATATAGCTGGATTGATTTCCATGTCGTTAATCTTTATATACTATATACAAGGCGCCAAACGAAACAAACCGGAAAACGTGACAAAAGGAAGCAAAAATTCATTTTAAAATGTTTTTGTCAGATTTGTATTGTTGATGGATTTTTTTTAGATCAATTGCTATTTGATATCTTCATCTTTTAAATTAAAGTACGAATGAAAATCACATTATTTATTTTCGCGCGAGTGAAGGAAAACTATTTCATAACTTGATATATCTGAAAGCCGCCAGTCCCCTAAATTATGTAAAAGACCAAAATAATTTTAATTTTGTTTTTTTTTCAGGTTAGAAAGCATTATTCAATTTCTATTTTTATCTTTGTTTAATTTAGTACATAGAATTGGTATCTGCAGACTTGGTTCATATAACGCAGTATCCCCAGCACTGTCATCCACAGCAAACAGCAACAGATGTTCCCTCCCCCGGGGCTTCATTAACTCTCTCATTCCAAAGTAAGTCAAGGATTTAATATCACTGTCAGTGACACATTAATATACCAAGTTTTAAAAATTATAATATAAACAAAAATCTTCTTTTTTTTCAGGTCATTGTGGTGAGTGTTTGAAGTTACCATTTCATCTACAATGGAGACTATTGGTATTATATTTTTTGTCGCCTGCGGAGCAGAGCGGCACCACGTGATCGCTTTACCTGGCGTCTGTCTGTCTGTACGTCCGTCTATCTGTCCGTCTATCACACCTTATATCTCAAAACTGTAAGAGATGTGGACTTAATATTTTGCACATTTATTGCTTGACATCATGGCATTTGTAAATTGCCATGGATACACACCTCGTGACCCTTGACCTTGTCCTTTGATTTACTTTACTAAAAAGTTCCAAGTGCCAATATACAGCATATACGAGGGGTGATCAAAAAGTTCTTTAAAAGATCTTTATATTTATAAAACCACAATTCAGATCAGAATGAAATTTGTCACACATAGAGTCATACACATGTTCTATAAATAGCATATGTAATGGAACGTTTTGTTTGTGACGTCACAATGTGAAAATGACGTCAATATGTAGATCACTTGTGACAAAAATGGTTGACTCAGTCGTATTCGAGAAATGAACGGCTGTAAAGTTAAACGTATATCTTGGAAATCCCTTTGCAGAAGTTTATAACAATTTGTACACGGTTTATGAAGACAACACTCAAGCCAGAAGTTTTGTCACAAATTGGATTGATTGTATGAATGAAGGAAGGGAAATGTTCAAAAATGTTTGTTCTGTTGCCCATTGAAAGCAAACTGGGAAAGAGACGTGTCTTTTGTTTCGCAATTTGATATGAGAGATCGCCAAGTTACAGTTTGAAAAATAGATAAATATCTTTACAATAATATAATTATTAAATCCTTAAAATATCGTTTACTTCAGACATTAAACATATCAGATATGATAAATTGAAGGTACCCATACTTAACCCACATGAATTAAACGAGGCTCAAAAGACAGATAACTTGGGTTTTGATGGTCACCATGCTCATTCTGCATTAGGGTATCATTATCCACCCATACGATTGCTGAGATTAGGCCATTTCTGACAAATGGACCGTTTCTGTTGTAAAAAAAATAACTTGCATGGTAAGAAATATTAGAGCCGGAAAAAATTTTAAGCTTCTGTGACAGAACGCAAAAGAGCATGTCACATGACAGCTTATATCACGTGATCCGCGCATGGACAGAATGATTGCAGATGCGCATTCAAATTGGAGAGGACAACTTTGAAACATTTTCAACACTGAAACCCTATATCAATTCTTAATTGGAAGTAATTTGATTAGTTCGCGAACTTTTTGATCACCCCTCGTATTTAACATTTAAGGGGGGTAATTCTATGCTATTTAGCATGTGTACTGATCGATTGTTAAAAAATATTATGAAAAATACCAACGTTACAATTCACTTGAAATTGACTTTTGACCTACTTTACAAAAAATACCCCGGACAATTTAATTGAACTTAAGAATTTTGAGGGGCGGGTGTTCATAATTAATATTTATACATGTGTTTGAGCTCATAATAATATTCTTTTAAACTATGATATTCAGTGACCACACAAACTGATATTTAAATATTCTGAAAATACATTGGGATCGGGATCCCACAACGGATCGCGTAGATTGACAAATAGTGTAGCTCTATCAGGTCGAGTACACTACCTTATATGGAAGGCAATTTACAACACGTGACGATGTCTTCGTCACACCTGTTCTTCTGTTCAATTGAAAGGCCAAAGTTGAAAGATTTATACCGGGTATTTTAAAGACACTGCTCCATTCTCACATTTAATATTGGAGTTGTTTTAGATGATTAACAGTTGCTTCTAATACCGCATAAAAGCTTTCAAATTGACGTTTGCATGTACATAAAAACATTTTGATAACAAAGAGCTGTTAAATACTAATTGTGCACCATGTACTGCTGTCTAAAGCTATGAACACCTATATCACGTGAAAAAAAACTCGAAATGCTTTATCGACACGATTGCACCTACGTCTCTTTGAAAAATGGTTTAGGCCGATGTATTATACGTCGATACAAGACTTCAAAAAGCAAATTTTGTAAACGTGAGCATGGAAATGAAAGATTATACATCATTTTAAATATTATTTCATAATTCTCAAAAAAGAATTGAAACAAAGTGACAATTCAAATTGCCCTTTATTTTCATCACAACTGAGTACTTGTACATGTAGTAGCCCACAATGCATTGCAACTCAAGGTCAAGGGTCACGAGGTCGGTAAGCATGGCAATTTACGTAAAAATTTATGCCACAGTGCCAAGCAATAAATGTGCAAAATATCAAGTCTATATCTTTTACATTTCTTGAGATACAAGGTGGGACAGACGGACAGACAGACAGACGCCGGGTAAAATGATATAAAAATGGGCTTGCAAAATGGGTGTGTGGTCCAAAGTATAAGAGAAATCGATGTAAACAACGCACCCCTGCCACATGCATATTAATCAGCTAAATTCCTAATTACAGTGTAAAAGTAAAAGTAAAAATCAAAAGTTAATAAATTACAATGTTTGATGGAAAAATGAAGGCAAAATACGTAGAAAATTCTTTATCTTATTTTTGTAATTACCGGTGGTCTTACACGATTCCTTCTTAAACAATTTGAGAAAAAAATCAGTTTATGTTTAGACTTTGATTTATCTGTTCATGCCGTTAAAAATTCAGTGAGGAAGAATTTGATAGAATTGAAAATGTAAGGGGTCAAAACATTTTTTTGAAAAAAAAAAAACTATTCAGTATATAACGAGAGATGTGGGGGTCCTCGCATGATTACCTGACAATGCCTGACTACCCCTCTTTGGAAAAAGATGATGTGACATTTGACCCCCGGAAAATTGACAAAAAATTAAACATCCAAATTTTCTCTAATTTTTTGCATGCAACTAATCACTGATTTGTGTACACCAATGTAATCCTCTTTTTAAAAAAAATAAAAACGTAAATTGGAAGACTTAGAACTTTCATGTGCGTAGGAGTACCATGTTTACATTCAACTCCCTTATGAAAATTGACCCCGCCCTACTTACTGATGACCTTTAAATATGTGAACGAAAGAGGGTACATCTTTCTCTTTTGGCTAACATTTTATCTAAATTTACCTAGAAGTTGAAGGATCAATCTTTTCAAGGAAAGGACAAGGTCAAATAACCTCCTCGTGTAAAATCCTTATTTAGAGCACATTTTTTCTCCCCTTGGCTCTTTTTGGGCTCATGCTTTATTCACAGAGTACTCTCTGGTAGAGGGTGTGTAGTGACAATGAACCAATATTTTAAATGTAAGGTCAAAGACAGAAAATCTCTTTGCATAAAATAATACAGAGCATAAGTTCTTTCTAATTTTTAGAGATTATAGGTAAAAGTCAACAAACTTTTTGTGTACAATCCTTGACCAGGCTTTATTTTTTTTCCCCTTGGCCATACGTGGATCAAACACTTTCTAGATTGGCTTTCAAGTTTAATGAAAACCTATGCAAATAATATCTTGATCATTTTTCCTTCCATCCAAGTCACACACACAAAAATGTAAATGAGTTTGAGGTAAAGGCCTAAATCCATTACAAAAACATGACTGTCTTTAACAGTACGACATTTAACTCTGGACACGACATAGCCCCATTACTACCATTTCTCATTGCGATATCAAAAATATTTTTGTATCACTTGGTGGGATTTCTTAGCAGTATCCCAGGGTCTTATGTTGAGCTAAAAAACATCTCAACTTCTAAAGATATGGAGTCCTAAAACTCAGAATCCCATGGGAGAATGTGGGATTTTGAATCCCACCAACTATCCCATCATTCTCCCATGGGAGAAAAAATATCAGATGGGATGTTTTATACCAATGGGATTTTTATCAGCCCTGTTTTTTTTTGTCACCGCAACTCCTCATTACCCGCTGCACAGAATTTCGTAACTTTGTAGATATTTAGGACACAATGTGTAGATGTGCATATTACCAGAAAATTCCGAATCCTTTATTTTTCTGGGAATTTCGGCACTTTTCAACTTAGATTTTTGGGGATATCTTGAATATAGCGATGAACAGTTTGTCAGTGCAACTCTTCATAAAAATCGCTGCACAGAATTTCATCAAACTTTGCAGATATTTAGGAAACAATGTGTAGATGTGCATATTACCGGGAAATTCCGATTCCTGTTTTTTCCCGGGATTTTCAGCACTTTGAGTTTTTGGGGAGCGTGGGGTATGTGAGCTTGCTCATTGTTATTTGCAAGTGGGAATAGGTGGAATTGAGATTTTTAAAAAGTGGGAATAGGTAGAATGGTGGGATTTTCAGTCCCACCAACTATCCCACGTTTCTCCCATGGTAGAAAAAATGTCAGATGGGATGTTTTCTCGTGGGGGATTTTATTCTCCCTTAAATTTGTTTAAATGAGATAAATCCCACGGATATTGACAATTATTTTCTCCAGTACATTGTTATTGTTGGCATATTTTCTACATATTATTTATGTTATGTATATTATGATGAGAAATTTGTCATTGTCATACTGTATGGTATATATTTCATGCTTCTCAATGTATGGGAGAAATTGTTTGATTGTCAATATCCGTGGGGCTTATCCCTTTTGAACAAATTTGTGGGAGAAAAAAATCCCAATGGGATAAAACATCCCATCTGACATTTTTTCTCCCATGGGAGAAACGTGGGATAGTTGGTGGGACTGAAAATCCCACCATTCTCCCATGGGATTCTGAGTTTTAGGACTTCATATCTTTGGAAGTGGAAATGTTTGTAAGTTGAACATGAGTCCCTGGAGTACTGCTTAGAAATTCCAACAAGTGATATAAAAATATTTTGGATATAATGATTAGAAATGGTTGTAAAAAGACTGGACTATGTCGTGTCCAGAGTTAAATGTCGTACTTTTCTTTATATTTTGAGTACGCAAAATGAACTAAAAGTATGTTGGAAAAAGTACTCACATTGACCCGTACCTGAAATGTTGTAGATGGATAAATATATCCTCAGGGCATAAAAACCATACATTCTGCTATAAAATGTTGTATGTTATTAATCCTTTCTCTTGCATCAATGTGGTCCCTCCCTTTGTCCCGTACCACACCCTACAATACTTACGAATTTTTCGACATGCACGTACATGTATACTTATCCTAGGCATGTCTCATATATAGAGTGGGTCCATAAGAGGGGATCAAAGTTTTACAAGGGAATATAAAAGAAAAAAGATCTTTAAAATTCTTTTCAAGAGTAACTGACAAGAACAACTTATGAGAAAGCTTCATTACTTGGTGTGGAATCCAAATAGTTATAAAAAACATTACTCCTACCATTTTATGCAATTTAAATCAGAATGCACAAGAATATTTAACTAAAATACAGAATTAAATAATAATGTTTTTCTTATCTAATTTTACTGATAGTGTTGCCATTGTTACGAAAATAGATACTGTCAAACCACATCATCTCAAAATAGATGGGACCATTATCAAAAATTGAGATAGCTAATGGTTTGCGATAACCTTGACATTGTATTCGACCACCATTTGTAATTTCTAAAATTCTATTGCACAGCTACAGGATATCACTAGTCATCTGACAAAAGATGAGTACGCTACTGTGTAAAATGGAAGAGGATTTCTGGTCTTTAAGCATAAAAACGTTATCATTCCACTTCCAATTGACCCCCACGGGCTAGAGTGATTATGATGATTTCAGAATCTTATTGCACATATAAAGGGCACCACCAACCATCTCCCAAAAGATGATTAAGCTACTTCGTAAATGTAAGAGAAGTTATGGAACCAAAGGCTGTTTGCATTGAAACAAACGTCATTTTCCGACCCCATGGCCAAAATAAAAATTCCGAAACCTTATTGCTTATCTACATGATACCATCAATCATCTCTCAATAGCTGATAAAGCTACTATATAAAATGTAAAAGGATACAAGAAAACAGGGCCTCTTGCATAAAAACGTCCTTTTTTAAACCCCCATTTGACCCCCAAGGATTAAAAGGAAAATTTTGCATCCTTATTGCACATCAGCAGGACACCACCAACCATGTTTCAAAAACTAACTAGGTCACCATGCACCTTCCAAAATGTTTGCTTGTATTCTGTAGCTCAGTAATTACATACCAGAATTCCTTTTATTATAAGGTTTATTTAAGGAGAGATAATACAAAAATACTAAGTATATGCATATGTCTGGGTTAGTATAGTCTTATTATGTTCCCCAAACGAAGTTGGGGAACATATTGTTTTTACTCTGTTTTTTATTAAGGTCTTTCGTCTTCACGGAAGACCTTATAGTTATTCTATTGTTTCTTATTGTTAAGGTCTTCCGTCTTCACGGAAGACCTTATAGTTATTCTAATGTTTCTTATTAAGGTCTTCCGACTTCCTTCGGAAGACCTTATTGTTATTCGTCTGTTTTTTATTTTTATTATTATTATTATTATTTTTCTTTTTTTCATAGTAAGATGATGCATCATGAGAATATCTCCAGACGTGTTTTTCATTTTTTCGAAATTCACTTTCGTTCGCGATTTGGGGGGATTTTTGTCTTTTTTAAACGGCAATTTGTCCAGCAGTTTTCTCGAGAACGGCTGAAGATATGAAAGTGAAAATCACCGAGGTAATAGAACATCGAACTCCAATTTGAACAACGACCTTTATTTTTCGTCGTCGGCACATCCGGTCGCAAACGGAAGTGATTTCAAAAAGTCCCATTTTTCAACTTTTTTTATTTTTCGATATTTTTCTTTAGGATTTACAGGGTTTATAATGTGTCTAATGTGAATTCTAAATATGTGTTCCGTGTCTTGATGCGTGCATATATTGAAAAGATATGACCGAACCAAACTTTGTCCCACTGTCGGGGGTTCGAATCCCGCCGTGGGCGTTCCCAAATTTTTTCTTTGTTTCTGTCATTTTTCAATTGCAAATGCCTTTTCTCACTTTTATAACATGTATAAAATATTTTGCCGATTTTTAAAAGCTATATTTAAAGATATTTTGAGGTTTACCTGTAATAATCATGATATATGTTGAGAGACTGCTGTAAATGAACGTAAACAAAAAAAAATTCTGAAATGGGATGAGGCAGCTTAGATCTTTAACGAAAAGTCGGTCGGAAGACCGCTTTTTGCTCTAGGAACAAGAACACATCTAGTTAGGGTCTTCCGTCTTCAGCGGAAGACCCTTCTATTATTCTTCGGTTTCTTTTTCACTTTTATTATTATTAAGGTCTTCCGTCTTCAGCGGAAGACCTTTCTGTTATTCTTAGGTTTCTTTTCCACTATTTTTATTATTGTTTTTTTTTCTTACCGATTTTGTGCGCGCGAGTTCTCGAGAACAGGTCGATCGATTTTCATGAAACTTTCAGGTCTGATAAAACATCAACAAATCTAGATATATATTTTTCTATTTTGATGACGTCACTTCCGGTTCGGAGTTTTCTGCGATTTAGTGATTTTTAGAGGGTCACTTTGTCCGGCAGTTTTCTCAAAAAGTACTTAACACAGAAGCATGATATTTTCAGTGATGCTAGAGCAAACTTTGGAGAGGTGCCTTTTGTATATCACAACTACCGGAAGTACGACGCACCGGCGCTCGCTATGGGCCGAAAATAGTCCTATCATGACTTTTAAAATTTTTAACGCCTTTTCTATGATAACTTTTTACCTAGAAATATTTTGTTAAAACATATAGAACAAAAGAAGTGTAGAATTACACAATCTTTCAATTGCTATCTCAAAAAAAGGGCTGACCCCTAAAATTAGGGTTTTAGAGGGGCCAGCAGTATTTTCCTGATATCTCAAAAAGTCTTAACAATTTGTTAAGCATCATAGAAGAAAAGTTGTTCAGAATAACAAATAGCAGATGCGGAGATCATTTAAAGTAGTTAAGATGGCGTCACTTCCGGTCAAACCGGAAGTATTTGTAAATGGCTCGTTTTTGAACACAGAACCGTAAATGTCTAACAATCTCGATCTCATCATCTTCAGAATTAGACGGAAGACTTATTTGTTGCTTTGCAACAAGCTCGTCTAGTAAAAATTAACTTCTTTTAACTTTGTGAGCATAAATCTCTTGAAATACCACTATTTGTTCTGACTTTTAACCTGTCTGTATGACCTTTGACCTTGACCTAAAGTCCATGTTCTAGGAAACAACGCAACATTATTTATTCTATAAGCCACCGCTAATACCTGGTAATCAAAAAAAAACAAACCATCAAGAATATTCTCCTAAGCTCCTTGTAAGCAGAGGCTCAATTAACAAAAAAATGACGACCTTTGATCGTGATTTTTAACGTTTGACCTTGACCTTTAACCTTTGACCTTGACCTTTAACCTTAATTCAAAATTCATACCCAAGCTGTAAAATACAAACCCCGTTTATTTATTATTCGACCCCCCCCCTTTTAAACCAGAGCAACCTAAATTTCATCTCCTGAACTCATACGCCACCTGGGATCCACATAAAAATGCAAAAACATGTAGAAGAGACCTCAAAGAAAATGTATTTCAAGTTTTACAGTGATCCTGAAAATTATAGAGAAGTTATAAATTTTCTCGGCAATTAAAAAAAAAAATTCAAACCTGGAACGACGTATCAGCAACGTAGAATATTTTTTTAAAACTCACGCCAAATTTCCGATTGACTTGTAATATTCAGGAACATGTAAAACAGACCACAGCAATATTTTCTGTAGAGTTTCACGGCCAGATTTTATGGGATACACAAATTATGAATTTTTTACGGCATGAACATCTAATTTTGTTGTTATTCAAATTCCAGTGCAAATGATAAAACATGTCATATAAAGCTTTTGTCGCCCATTTCTTTCAATGTTTTTGGTGCACTAAAATCTACTGATATGATATTATATTTGATTATGATTATGATATACCGAGCATCTTTCATTATGCTTTCCTGGGGAGTAAATGCGATGTTTGTTTACATTCGAGTAATACAGCAAAACTCGGTTAGTACGAACACGGATATTGCGAATTTACGGATATAGCGAAGTCATCTTGGATCCCCAGCTATATAAACTTAATGAATTTCTTATACGGTTATAACGAATTATGGATATAGCGAAGTAATTTCATGGGTCCCAGTGACTTCGTTATAACCGAGTTTTGCTGTACACAGAAATAGACGGAAATAGCGGTTCTCGGTATAATAAGTATAATGTACCCTTTCCATGCTTTGTTTCTCATTCAGAAATAAATGTTTACCATTAAATAAATCATTTAATCTTCAGAATTATTGTTTACGCATAGATTCACGGTGATTTCGCGGTGATTCATGTACATTCGGAATGTGCGTCAAATAGCGAACCCGACTTTCGCAGTTTTTATTCTCATGTAAACAAACCGGCCAGCCTCTCTGGCTCTCCTTGTAGACATGAATTAAACACAATATCCTGATAAATATAAAGCATAAAGCAAGTGCAGAATAATTTTTTATTAAACAACTTCTCATTATTCAACAATCAGGTAAAGCAGCAATCTTTTCTGTCCGCGCAATCTTGTGCCACAACTAATATTATCAAGGTTTTCCGTCTTCAGCGGAAGACCTTTCTGTTATTTTTAGGTTTCTTTTCCACTATTTAAGGTCTTCCGTCTTCAGCGGAAGACCTTACTGTTATTCTTAGGTTTCTTTTCCACTATTTTTATTATTATTAAGGTCTTCCGTCTTCAGCGGAAGACCTTCTTGTTATTCTTAGGTTTCTTTTCCACTATTTTTATTAAGGTCTTCCGTCTTCAGCGGAAGACCTTCTTGTTATTCTTAGGTTTCTTTTCCACTATTTTTATTATTATTATTATTGTTTTTTTTTTCTTACCGATTTTGTGCACGCGATTTCTCGAAAACGGCTGGATAGATTTTAATGAAACTTTCAGGACTGATAGAACATCAAACAAAGCTGAAAGTGATTTTTTTGTTTTGATGACGTCACTTCCGGTTTTGAGATTTCCGCGATTTAGTGATTTTCAGGGGGTCTCATTGTCCATTATTTTTCTCGAAAATGCCTTAAGACAGAAACATGAGATTTTCAGCGATGATAGAGCAAGGTGTGCTCTTTTGTCACACACCACTCTCTTTCTCCGGAAGTGCCGCACGTCGGCACTCGCTATGGCTCGAAAAAAGTTCTACCAGGGACTCAGAAATTTTTAACACCTTTTCTGCAATATCTTTTTACATGTTAACAATTTGTAAAGACATATTGAACAAAAGTTGTAGAGAATGTCACAATCTTTCGAAAGATATCAACGATAAGGGGCTGACCCCTATAATAAAGGGCCAAAAGGGGCCGAAAGTTTTTCCTTTATATTTCAAAAAGTATTGAGAATTTGTAATACGTCAAAGAAGCAAAGTTGTTCAAAATGTCAAGCGTTATCTAATGAAGTCGTCAAAATACACCCGGCGACGTCACTTCCGGTCAAACCGGAAGTAGTCAAAAATTGCATATTTTTGCTGTTCTTGACAGGTTTTTGGGCAACATATGTCACTGAAAGCTTAAATCTAACTTTCCTTCCGTCGACGTCACTTCCGGTCAAATCGGAAGTAGCCAAAAATAGCTTATTTTGAAGGTTTTAATGCAAAATTGAAATTATAAAGTCACTAGAGACTACTTAGCTCATTGCTTTCTTCTGTTCAGATCACTTCCGGCACTTCTGGTCAAAACTGGACGGAAGACCTACTCGTTGCTTTGCAACGAGCTCGGCTCTAGTTATTTTTATTATTGTTTTTTTTCTTACCGATTTTGTGCACGCGATTTCTCGGAAACGGCTTGATCGACTTTCATGAAACTTTCAGGACTGATAGAACATCAAGCAAACCTGATATATAATTTTTTGTTTTGATGACGTCACTTCCGGTTTTGAGATTTTCGCGATTTAGTGATTTTCAGAGGGTCACTTTGTCCGGCAGTTTTCTCAAAGAGCACTTAACACAGAAGCATGAAATTTTCAGCGATGATAGAGCAAAATGTGCTGATGTGACATACACCACTCTTTTTCTCCGGAAGTGCCGCACGTCGGCGCTCGCTATGGCTCGAAAAAAGTTCTATCAGGGACTTAGAAATTTTTTACACCTTTCCTGCAATATCTTTTTACATGTTAACATTTTGTAAAGACATATAGAACAAAAGTTGTAGAAAATGTCACGACCTTTCGAAAGATATCAACAAACAGGGGCTGACCCCTATAATTAGGGGCCAAAAGGGGCCGAAATTTTTCCTTTTATATCTCAAAAAGTATTGAGAATCTCTAATATGTCAAAGTTGTTTAAAATGTCAAGCTTTATCTAATGAGGTCGTTTAAATACGTCCGCCGACGTCACTTCCGGTCAAACCGGAAGTAGTCAAAAATTGCATATTTTTGCTGTTTTTGACAGGTTTTTGGATATCATATGTCACTGGAAGCTTAAATCTTAATTTTCCGTCCGTCGACGGTACTTCCGGTGAAACCGGAAGTTGCCAAAAACGGCTTAATTTTGCAATAATTAACATAGATTTGGAGCTTTGAACCATTTTTGGACTTCATTACTCTTTTTTTTTTTAAATGAAAGTTACTTCCGGTCAAACAGGACGGAAGACCTTCTCGTTGCTTTGCAACGAGCTCGGCTCTAGTTATTATTATTATTGTTTTTTTTCTTACCGATTTTGTGCACGCGAGTTCTCGAAAACGGCTCACTCGATTTTCATGAAACTTTCAGGACTGATAGAGCATGAAAAAATCTAGACATACATTTTTTTGTTTTGATGACGTCGCTTCCGCTTTTGAGATTTCCGCGTTTTAGTGATTTTCAGAGGGTTACTTTGTCCGGCAGTTTTCTCAAAAAGCACTTAACACAGAAGCATGAAATTTTCAGTGATGCTAGAGAAACCTTTGGATAAGTGAATTTCGTATATCACAACCACCGGAAGTACAGACCCTGAGACGTGCTACTACCCCACACGCTCGCTGCACGAACGGTACACGAACGCTACACGGTTTGCACGAAACGCTGCACGGTTTACACGAAACGCTACACGGTTTGCACGAAACGCTACACGGTTTACCTGAAACGCTTTGCACGAAAGGCTGCACGGTTTACACGAAAGGCTGCACGAAACGCTTTGTACACGTTTCTCACACGCTTTGTACACGATTCTCACACGTTTTGGCCTCGGTTTGGATTTTCTATTCGGAATATCTCGGACATTATTATGGTTTTCTCATTAACCGTAATCTTTCACAAAACCATATTTAGCAGCTGTTTAAATAACAATGTAAATATCAGTACACTAGTATATAAGCCGAATGGCGATAGAAATATTTAATACTCTGACAGTTGTAATTAATTAATAAATAATATTATTGTTATTAAAATTATTTATTTATCCAAATGTTTAAAAACGAAATGCCGATATCATGAATGACTGTTTAATAAAATACATTTTTATATATTAGTCATTCATTACAATGTAATATTTTTACGAGTATAATTTAATAAATTATACAAAAATTCGATTTCTTACTGCAGGAATATGAACAAATTGATTTTAAATAATTTTGATTATATTGTGTTTGATTTCCGTAGGCGGATTATTTTTCTTGATTTTCATTTAGTAATAAAATTTGCCTATATACTCTAATAACGATTATTGATACATTTTTAAAGATTTTTTATCTTACATTTAAGCATTATCTATAGGTGGTTACCCGGTAAGGGGGGGGGGTTAAATGTGATGTCTTAATCTATTTTTATTCTCTTTCTCTTTTTACATGAAGGTTATCAAATAACATCAGTATACCCATCATACTGAAAAATCATTTCAAACCCCGACTAGACGTATGTATATATGTGTACATTAATTAATAGTCGCGGCATTTTATTATACATTGTACATACAATGTAGATCGATCTTTACACCGGCATTCAGGTATATCTTAGATGAAATAAAAAGTACGTGATTTATAAAACAAATAATATACAATTATTCATGACTTACTCCGAAGCTTTTCTTACATGATATTCATGAAAAGACTACCAATTCAGTTCTGTTTATTTTACTGTTTACGGCTTGATATTCGGATTTACAAATAAAAGATGAAATCCACTGACATATAAGTTGTACCTATTAATTATTTATAGAACCATTTTATTTAAAAAAGAATAAAACCCAGTCGTAGTTTCCAGGTGTCATTAAGCCGTGAACTCAACATGTACATATAGCAAAACAGGTTTTCATTTGCCATGCACTCGGAGCCCGTGATCACTGTTGTAAATGTAAATGACCTTGATCACAGTTGAAAGGCGGAAAGAAGATTCCAATATATTTTTAAGGGCTGTATCTGCGCACACATTTAACAAAGGTTTTTAAAAAAGAATAGAAAATTAAGCATTTATTTAAACTAACATTAGTTTGAAAGTTACAACAAAAAAATTTAAAGACTATACAAGTAATTTAATTTAATCCCCCCCCCCCACCCCCCCCCCCCCACCCCCCCGTTTCTAAACATTTGGTCGTCAATGCATGTGAATTAGAATTATAAAATCCATTTTTTGACAATAATGAGCAACAGGTTTTATGTATTAAAAAGTATTAAATGACACATCGTTTCAAAACTTTCTTTCACGTACTTTAAATGTAAAGACAAGAGCGGAGTCCTGATATATTTTTTGCTTTAAATTAAAAGAAAAATAATACCGGAATTTTTCTTTCTTTCTTTGAGAAAAAAATGTTTAAGAAGCCATGATCACGTTGATAGTATATTGAACTCAATGCCTTTAAAATTGTTGTATAAAGTTGATTAATTTGAAAACATTTTCTATAGAAGGAAAAGAAAACAAACTAATATATATTATACATTACCGTGTAATTTCATTTAGTTGTTCCATTTTTTTGTTTTTGTTTTTACTCCTGAAATATCCCAAACATAACTAATTCAATAATTAAATACTAATACAATTTGACATCCTGACCCATCGATAGCCATATTCAAATGAAATGACTTCCGAATGAATCTTACACGATTCTTGCACAAAAGTCACACGTTTCTCACACGGTTCTTACACGGAAGTCGCACTTTTATCACACGCTTCTCGCACGCTCGCTACACGGTTTGCACGAAACGCTTTGGAGCTTACACGAAACGCTGCACGGTTTACACGAAACGCTACACGGTTTGCACGAAACGGAAAGCGCACGAAAGTCACACGCTTTTTGGGGGTAGTAGCACGTCTCAGGGTCTGTACGAAGCGCCGATCCTCGCTTTGGCCCGAAAATAGTCCTATCAAGAATTTCAAAATTTTTAACACCTTTTCTACGATTACTTTTTACCTAGAAATATTTTGATAAAGCATGTAGAACAAAAGAAGTGTAGAATTTAAATATCTTTCAAATGATATAGAGAAAAAAGGACTGGCCCCTAAAATTAAGGGCCTAGAGGGGCCGAATGTTTTTCCTTTATATCTCAAAAAGTATTTAAAATTTGTAATACGTCAAAGAAGCAAAGTTGTTCAAAATATCAAGCTTAATCTATTGTCGTCGTCAAAATATGTCCGGCGTTGTCACTTCCGGTCAAACCGGAAGTAGTCAGAAAACGCGTTTTTTGCCGTTCTTGACAAGTTTTTGTGTTAGATATGTCTCTTGGAGCATAAAAAGTAATTTTTCCGTCCGTCGTCGTCACTTCCGGTCAAACCGGAAGTTGCAAAAAAGGCTTATTTTGAAGGTTTTGATGCAAAATTGAAATTATAAAGTCACTGGAGACTACTTAGCTCATTGTTTTCTTTTGTTCATTCACTTCCGGCACTTCCGGTCAAAACCGGACGGAAGACCTACTCGTTGCTTTGCAACGAGCTTTGCTCTAGTTATTATTCTTTTTTCTCCTTACCGATTTTGTGCAGAAGATTTCTCGGAGATGGCTCGATCGATTTGGTTCAAATTTTCAGAGTTGATGTGTTTTTATCTGAAGTTTGTACCGGCGCTTCGATTTTGAAAAAATCACTTCCGGTCGGAAGTTATCGCCCTTTTATCAAAATTTAGATGACCTCCATGTCTGTGATGGAACTCAAAAACGGCTCAAGCTAGAAAGCTGAAATTTTCAGAGATGATAGAGGACATGTTGCCATATTGCACCTGGGTCACGATATTTTCCGGAAGTGCCTAGTATGGAAGCTCGGTAGGGGTCAAAAATTAGGACACGAATCATGACTGATTTTTTGAGACATTTCGCATCATATCTTTTAAAGTATAATTATTTTGATAGAACATACTGAACATCATTTGTGCAGAACAATGAGATCTTTCATATGATACCAAGAAAAAAGCGCTGACTCATCACATTAGGGGCAGAAAGGGGCCAAAAGTCTTAATTTGATAACTCTTTATCAGTTAATATTTTGTTATACAATACTGAAGCAAAAATGTTTGTCTCAACAATCTACAACTTTATATTATGATTTTTATGTTGTATGGTACATAATTAGGGGCCACAAGGGGCCAGAATGCTAAATCTTTGATGCTTTATATCTCAAAAGAGAGAAATATTTTGATAAGTAATATTGAACAAAATATGTTCAAAATCATGTTCTAAACAATATGCAACCTTTCATTTTTCGCTAAACGTCCCTGTTAGGGAGTTAAAGGGTTGGCCCCTAAATATTTCTTTTGCAAATAACTCGAATACAAAAAAGAATCTCTGAATAGTTGTTGAACAAAAAGTGTTCAAAATCATGAGCTTTAAGACGAAATCAAGAAAAAGGGGCTGGGCACTCAAATTAGGGCTCAAGAGGGGCCAAAAGTCTTTAATCGATAACTCTTCATCAGTTAATATTTTGTAATACATTACTGAAGCAAAAATGTTTATCACAACCATTTAGAACTATATATTATGATTTTTATGTCGTATAATACATAATAAGGGGTCAAAAGGGGCCAAAATGCTGAATCTTTGACGCTTTATATCTCGAAAAAGAGAAACATTTTGATAAGTAATATTGAACAGAAGATGTTCAAAATAATGTTCTGAACAATATGCAACCTTTCAATTTTCGCTAAATGCCCCCATTCAGGAGTTGAAGGGCTGGCCCCTAAATATTTCTTTTGCAAATAACTCGAAAACGAAAGAGAATCTCTGAATAGTTGTTGAACAAAAAGTGTTTAAAATCCTGAGAGCTTTAAGATGAGATCAAGAAAAAGGGGCTGAACACTCAACTTAGGGGTTGAGAAGGGCCACAAGTCTTTAATCGATAACTTTTTAGCAGTCAATATTTTGTTATACATTATTGAAGCAAAAATGGTTATCTCAGCAATCTACAACTATATATTACGTTTTGAATGTCGTATGGTGCATAAAAAGGGGCCACAAGGGGCCAAAATGCTAAATTTTTGATGCTGTATATCTCAAAAGTGGGAAATATTTTGATAAGTAATATTGAACAAAATATGTTCAAAATCATGTTCTAAACAATATGCAACCTTTGATTTTTCGCTAAACGTCCCTGTTAGGGAGTTAAAGGGTTGGCCCCTAAATATTTCTTTTGCAAATAACTCGAATACAAAAAAGAATCTCTGAATAGTTGTTGAACAAAAAGTGTTCAAAATCATAAGAGCTTTAAGACGAAATCAAGAAAAAGGGGCTGGGCACTCAAATTAGGGCCCAAGAGGGGCAAAAAGTCTTTAATCGATAACTCTTTATCAGTTAATATTTTGTAATACATTACTGAAGCAAAAATGTTTATCTCAATTATTTAAAACTATATATTATGATTTTTATGTCGTATAATACATAATAAGGGGTCAAAAGGGGCCAGAATGCTGAATCTTTGACGCTTTATATCTCGAAAAAGAGAAACATTTTGATAAGTAATATTGAACAGAAGATGTTCAAAATAATGTTCAGAACAATATGCAACCTTTCAATTTTCGCTAAATGCCCCCATTAAGGAGTTGAAGGGCTGGACCCTAAATATTTCTTTTACAAATAGCACGAAAATGAAAGAGAATCTCTGAATAGTTGTTGAACAAAAAGTGTTTAAAATCCTGAGAGCTTTAAGACCCAATTTTTTTACCGTACGGTAACCTGAGAAGGGGGAGTGGCCTTAGTAGTACTAATGTTATTTACCTGGAGACCTCCAATACTCAAGATGTCAAAAATCTATATACACGTAGCATTACACAGGAAGTTTGTGTCTGGTGATCAGGGTCAATATTCCATGTTTCGTGTCTAAATTTGAATGAAACTACTTGAAATAATTGAATTTTTTCAATAAAAAAATTATTTATTTTACTTTCAGCGATATCTAAATAATCTAATGAAGAAAATAAAATTATAAAGAAATATCGTTTTAATATAAAAAAAAAAAAAAAGAAGTAAAATTAAAGATAAGAACACAGAGTAAAACTACAGAGTATTTTTAATTAAACTTGTGTAAACATCAAAATTTAAAAAAAATATTCCGTTCATAGGTCTATCCGTCGTGTGAACATAAACAATGTACCGCGATAGGAATATTGCTTACGTCTGACCAACAATAAAATATTCACCATTTCCGGGTGCTTGTTTAATTTTTTTTTATTGTTTGCAAGATTTCTTTTATACTTTTAAGAATTGATCTTATACTTTATATATTCACTTTTTAATTTGAATATTGGGTATTGACAGACGTTAGGAAATTCCAACTAAAAGTTGCAATCTCAAAACTCATGTTTCTGACATCAGAACATGAATTTTTTTCTCCATGCTGTTTGTGCTATAAATATCTTTTCTTATTTATCATATTCCAATTTTAATCGGCAAATAGCGCTTCTGTGCACGGACCGGTCTAAATTCCACAGCAGAATTGGACGACATTTATCGCCTAAAATACAACATAGCTGTTGAGATTGAAAGCAAATATTTTATGAAGTCATGTTTTAATTTTCTACTCTCAATTGTTTTTGAAATAAAATTTCACCAAGTTTTTTTTTAACCCCCGTGTATACAAGGCGGCTACATGAAAGTGTCTGACGCGTGACCAGGCAATCGTTTTCAAAACACACAAACTCAGAATATCAGGTAGCACGGGTACCTGGCCTGTCAATCAAATCAGGAGCTATTGTTTTTTTTAATGATTGACAGGCGCTAAATGATTGATCTTGAACCAGGTAGATTTTGGGGGCGTTAACATAAAATTGGGTGTTTAAGATGAGATCAAGAAAAAGGGGCTGAACACTCAACTTAGGGGTTGAGAAGGGCCACAAATCTTTAATCGATAACTTTTTAGCAGTCGATATTTTGTAATGCATTATTGAAGCAAAAATGTTTATCTCAACAATCTACAACTATATATTACGTTTTGAATGTCGTATGGTGCATAAAAAGGGGCCACAAGGGGCCAAAATGCTAAATTTTTGATGCTGTATATCTCAAAAGTGGGAAATATTTTGATAAGTAATATTGAACGAAAGATGTTCAAAATCATGTTCTAAACAATATGCAACCTTTCATTTTTCGCTAAACGTCCCCGTTAGGGAGTTAAAGGGTTGGCCCCTAAATATTTCTGATGCAAATAGCTCGAAAACAAAAAAGAATCTCTGAATAGTTGTTGAACAAAAAGTGTTTAAAATCCTGAGAGCTTTAAGATGAGATCAAGAAAAAGGGGCTGAACACTCAACTTAGGGGTTGAGAAGGGCCACAAATCTTTAATCGATAACTTTTTAGCAGTCAATATTTTGTTATGCATTATTGAAGCAAAAATGTTTATCTCAACAATCTACAACTATATATTACGTTTTGAATGTCGTATGGTGCATAAAAAGGGGCCACAAGGGGCCAAAATGCTAAATTTTTGATGCTGTATATCTCAAAAGTGGGAAATATTTTGATAAGTAATATTGAACAAAATATGTTCAAAATCATGTTCTAAACAATATGCAACCTTTCATTTTTCGCTAAACGTCCCTGTTAGGGAGTTAAAGGGTTGGCCCCTAAATATTTCTTTTGCAAATAACTCGAATACAAAAAAGAATCTCTGAATAGTTGTTGAACAAAAAGTGTTTAAAATCCTGAGAGCTTTAAGATGAGATCAAGAAAAAGGGGCTGAACACTCAAATTAAGGGCCTAGAGGGACCAATCTTTAATCGATAACTTTTTAGCAGTCAATATTTTGTTATACATTATTGAAGCAAAAATGTTTATCTCAACAATCTACAACTATATATTACGTTTTGAATGTCGTATGGTGCATAAAAAGGGGCCACAAGGGGCCAAAATGCTAAATTTTTGATGCTCTATATCTCAAAAGTGGGAAATATTTTGATAAGTAATATTGAACAAAAGATGTTCAAAATAGTATTCTGAACAATATGCAACCTTTCATTTTTCGCTAAACGTCCCCATTCAGGAGTTGAATGGTTGGCCCCTAATTATTTCTTTTTCAAATAACTCGAAAACGAAAGAGAATCTCTGAATAGTTGTTGAGCAAAAAGTGTTCAAAATCCTGAGAGATTTAAGATGATATGAAGAAAAAAAGGGCTGATCCCTAATATTAGGTGGCGTGAGGGGCCAATAGTCTAATTTTAAGTCTTTAATTTTCAATGTCTGTTTATAGATAATGGAGGCAAAATCGTTTTTCTTCACAATCTTTATCATTATTTTAGAATGAAAATCTCAATCAAAATCTTATCTCATCATTATTAGGGTCTTCCGTCTTCAGCGGAAGACCCTTCTATTATTCTTTTGTTTCTTTTTCAATTTTCTTCTTATTATTATTATTATTATTATTATTCTTTTTTTCTGCACAAATTTTGTGCCGACGATTCCTCAGAGATTTTTCGATCGATTTGTTTCAAATTTTCAGGGTTGGTGCACAATTATCTGAAGTTAATTCCGGCCGAAGGATTTTTTTAAAATCACTTCCGGTCTAGAGTTATCGCCCTTTTCTTAAAATTCAGATGACCTCCGTGTCTGTGACAGAACTCAATAACGGCTCAAGCTAGAGCGCTGAAATTTTCAGTGATAATAGAGGACATGTTGCCATGTTGCACCTGGGTCAGGAAATTTTCCGGAAGTTTCTAGTATGGAAGCTCGGTAGGGGTCAAAATTTAGGACACGAATCATGACTGATTTTTTAAGACATTTTGCTTCATATCTTTTAAAGTATAATTATTTTGTTAAAACATACTGAACATCATTTGTGCAAAACATCGAGATCTTTCATATTATACCAAGAAAAAAGCGCTGACTCATCACATTAAGGGCAAAAAGGGGCCAAAAGTCTTTAATCGATAACTCTTTAACAATCAATATTTTGGTATATATTACTGAACAAAAAATGTTGAGTTTAACAATCTACAACCATATATTATGATATTCATATCATATGAAACATAATTAGGGGCCACAAGGGGCCAGAATGCTAAATCGTTGATGCTTTATATCTCGAAAGGGAGAAATATTTTGATAAGCACTATTGAACAAAATATGTTCAAAATAATGTTCTAAACAATATGCAACTTTTCATATTTTGCTAAACGTCCCCATTAAGGAGTTGAAGGGTTGGCCCCTAAAAAATTCTTTTGCTAATAGCTCAAAAACGAATAAGAATTTCTGAACAATTATTGAACACAAAATGTTCAAAATCTTAAGACCTTCAAGATGAGATCCCGAAATAGGGGCTGGGCACTCGAATTAGGGGCCAAGAGGGGCCAAAAGTCTTTTTTCAATAACTCATTAACAGTCAATATTTTGTTATACATTACTGAAGCAAAAATGTCTATCTAAACAATCTACAGCTATATATTATAATTTTTATGACGTATGGTACATAATTAGGGGCCACAAGGGGCCAGAATGCCAAATCTTTGACGCTTTATATCTCGAGAGTGAGAAATATTTTGATAAGTAATATTGAACAAAAGATGTTTAAAATCATGTTCTGAACAATATGCAACCTTTCATTTTTCGCTAAACGTCCCCATTAGGGAGTTGAAGGGTTGGCCCCTAAATATTTCTTTTGCAAATAACTCGAAAACGAAAAAGAATCTCTGAATAGTTGTTGAACAAAAAGTGCTCAAAATCCTAAGATCTTTAAGATGAAATCCAGAAAAAGGGGCTGGACACTCAAATTAGGGGCCAAGAGGGGCTAAAAGTCTTTTTTCGATAACTCTTTAACAGTCAAAATTTTGCTATATATTACTGAAGCAAAAATGTTTATCTCAACAATTTACAAATGTATATTATGATTTTTATGTCTTATATTACATAATAAGGGGCTACAAGGGGCCAGAATGCTAAATCGTTGATGCTTTATATCTCGAAAGTGAGAAATATTTTGACAAGTAATATTGAACAAAAGATGTTCAAAATCATGTTTTGAACAATATGCAACCTTTTATTTTTCGCTAAACGTCCCCATTAGGGAGTTGAAGGGTTGGCCCCTAAATATTTCTTTTGCAAATAACTCGAAAACGAAAAAGAATATCTGAATAGTTGTTGAACAAAAAGTGCTCAAAATCCTAAGAGCTTTAAGATGAAATCCAGAAAAGGGGTCTGGACACTCAAATTAGGGGCCAAGAGGGCCTAAAAGTCTTTTTTCGATAACTCTTTAACAGTCAATATTTTGCTATACATTACTAAAGCAAAAATGTTTATCTCAACAATTTACAACTGTATATTATGATTTTTATGTGTAATATTACATAATTAGGGCCACAAGGGGCCAGAAGGCAAAATCTTTGACGCTTTATATCTCGAGAGTGAGAAATATTTTGATAAGTAAAATTGAACAAAAGATGTTCAAGTCCATGTTTTGAACAATATGCAACCTTTCATTTTTCGCTAAACGTCCCTATTAGGGAGTTGAAAGGCTGGTCCCTTAATATTTCTTTTCCGAATAACTGGAAAACGAAAAAGAATCTCTGAATAGTTGTTGAACAAAAAGTGTTCATAATCCTTAGAGCTTTAAAATTTTATTAAGAAAAAAGGGCTGATCCCTAATATTAGGGGCCGTGAGGGGCCAAAAGTCGATTTTAGAAGTCTTTATTGTTCAATGTCTTTTTACAGAATATGAAAAATCATTACTTTAAAATGAAAATCTCAATCAAAATCGGATCTCATCTCATCAAGATTCGAACGGAAGACCCACTCGTTGTTCACAACGAGATCGTATCTAGTTAAGGTCTTCCGTCTTCACGGAAGACCTTATAGTGATTCTACTGTTTCTTATTATTATTAAGGTCTTCCGTCTTCACGGAAGACCTTATAGTGATTCTACTGTTTCTTATTATTATTATTATTATTATTATTCTTATTTTTTAGACAAATTTTGTGCACGCGATATCTCGAGAACTATTCATCGGTTTTTCATCAAATTTTCAGGGATGATGCGCTCTTATATGCCATTGTTACATTTGGAAGAATTTTGGAACAAGTCGCTTCCGGTGCCAAGTTATGGCCATTTTCCTGATTTTAAAATGAAATTTTGTCAGTTCGAGATCTAAGGAACTACTAAAGATATGAACTGGAGACTTGTTGGAGAACATAGGACATGACTTCTAGATATGCGGAATGTCCTTTTCGTGTGTCGTCGGTACTTCCGGTTGCTACCGGAAGCGAATTAAAAAAATCAAAATTTTCAGCTTTTTTGTTTTTCATTATTTTTCTTTGATTTTTACAGTGATAATAGAGACATTTTATAGGATGCGAAATATGTAATTTGATTTTGAATTGATAAAGCCAATCTCGAGATATTCGCATTTAAAAATTTGAAGCGGCGTTCCCGATGGCGTAATGGTTAGCGCGTTGGATTTTCACGCGGGCGACCCGGGTTCGATCCCCTGTGTGTCCGAAATTTTTTATGACTTTTTCAGCTAGATTTTTCGCTTTTTATTTCAGAATCGGACGGAAGACCTCTCGTTGCTCGCAACGAGATCGTTTCTAGTTATTATTATTATTATTCTTATTTTTTAGACAAATTTTGTGCACGCGATATCTCGAGAACTGTTCATCGGTTTTTCATCAAACTTTCAGGGATGATGTGCTCTTATATGCCATTGTTACATTTGGAGGAATTTTGGAACAACTCCCTTTCGGTGCCAAGTTATGGCCATTTTCCTGATTTTAAAATGAAATTTTGTCAGTTCGAGATCTAACGAACTACTAAAGATATGAACTGGAGACTTGTTGGAGAACATAGGGCATGACTTCTAGATATGCGGAATGTCCTTTTCGTGTGTCGTCAGTACTTCCGGTCGCTACGGGAAGCGATTTAAAAAAATCAAAATTTTCAACTTTTTTGTTTTTCATTATTTTTCTTTCATTTTTATTGGGTTAATAGAGACTCTTAAATGAATGCGAAATGTGTAATTTGTTTTAGAATTGAAAAAGCCAATCTCGAGAAATTCGCATTTAAAAATTTGAAGCGGTGTTCCAGATGGCGTAATGGTTAGCGCGTTGGATTTTCACGCGGGCGACCCGGGTTCGATCCCCCGTGTGACCGATATTTTTTATGACTTTTTCAGCTAGATTTTTCGTTTTTTATTTCAGAATCGGACGGAAGACCTCTCGTTGCTTGCAACGAGATCTTTTCTAGTTATTATTATTATTATTCTTATTTTTTAGACAAATTTCGTGCACGCGATATCTCGAGAACTATTCATCGGTTTTTCATCAAACTTTCAGGGATGATGCGCTCTTACATGCCATTGTTAATTTTGGAAAAAATTTTGGAACAACTCGCTTTTGGTGCCAAGTTATGGCCATTTTTCTGATTTTAAAATTAAATTTTGTCAGTTCGAGATCTAAAGAACTACTAAAGATATGAACTGGAGACTTGTTGGAGAACATAGGGCATGACTTTTAGATATGCGGAATGTCCTTTTCGTGTGTCGTCAGTACTTCCGGTCGCTACCCGAAGCGAATTAAAAAAATCAAAATTTTCAACTATTTTGTTTTTCATTATTTTTCTTTGATTTTCATAGGGTTAATAGAGACTCTTAAATGAATATGAAATGTGTAATTTGTTTTAGAATTAAAGAAGCCAATCTCGAGAAATTCGCATTTAAAAATTTGAAGCGGTGTTTCCGATGGCGTAATGGTTAGCGCGTTGGATTTTCACGCGGGCGACCCGGGTTCGATCCCCCTTGTGCCCGATATTTTTTTTACGACTTTTTCAGCTAGATTTTTCGTTTTTTAATTTTAGAATCGGACGGAAGACCTCTCGTTGCTCGCAACGAGATCCTTTCTAGTTGTTAAGGTCTTCCGTTTCCAACGGAAGACCTTATTGTTTTCGTTCGGTTTCTTTTTCCCTATTATTATTATTTTTTTCTTAACGATTTTTGTGCACGCGAGTTCTCGGAAACGGCTCATTTGATTTTAATGAAACTTTCAGATCTGATAGATATTGATCTAAACCTTATTGGAAATTTTTTATATTGATGACGTCACTTCCGGCCGTGAGATATGGACGATTTACTGATTTTAAGAGGGTCGGCTTGTCCTGGTAACTCCTCCTAAACGACTTAAGATATAGAGTCACAATTTTCAGTGAGAGTAGAGGAAGGTTTGCTGAATTGCATATGAGTTGCAAATTTTTCTAGCGTAAAAGGCACCGGAGATCGGTGGAGCCCAAAAAATGTCTCAGAAACATTTCAAGAAATTTGACACGTTTTCTTTTATATCTTTTTACTTGTTAACATTTTGTTAAAACATGTATAACAAAAGATGTGCAATATAGTAAGACCTTTCATTTGATACCAAGAAAACGGGGTTAGCCCTTCAAATGAGGGGCTTAGAGGGGCCAAAAGTCTCTCATCTTTAACTCTTTAATAATAAATATTTTATGATACATTACTGAAGCAAAGACATTTATCTTAACAATGTGCAACAATATATAATAAAATTTTGATCAAATGTTACGCAATAAGGGGTCACAGGGGACTAGAATGCTAAATCTTTGACGCTTTATATCTCGAAAAGCGTGAATATTTTGATAAGCAATATTGAACAAAAGATGGTCAAAATAATGTTCTTAACAATATGCGTACTTTTAATTTTTCATTTTTAATTTTTTCTGTACTAACTTCCGTTGTAAACCAGAAGTAGTTTAAATATAGTGATTTTTCCCATTTTTCTAATGAATGTAATTGTTCATTATAGAGATTTAAAGAATGCGTAGCATCTTAATATTTCCACCGGAAGTACAGTTCGTTTAAACCGAAAGTTGTCAAAAAATGAGTATTTTCCATCGAAACTTTCAGGTATGATTACTGCATGCTTAACGTAGAGTTGAAAATCGTTTTGAGTACATACAGTCGCACCGGAAGTGAATAAGAAGAACTGGAAGTTGTTTCGAATTGATAGATCCTACATTTTTTGGGGGTGTTTCTAAACATATTTTGAAGAATTTTTGTGCCTTTTTGACATTTTTTATCCTATCAATGGAATTATCCCAACACAGGTCTTATTCCCTCAGATATCGGACGGAAGACCTACTCGTTGCTCGCAACGAGATCGCATCTGGTTAAGGTCTTCCGTCTTCACGGAAGACCTTATAGTTATTCTATTGTTTCTTATTAAGGTCTTCCGTCTTCACGGAAGACCTTATAGTGATTGTATTGTTTCTTATCATTCTTATTCTTTTTTTTGACAAAATTTTGTGCACGCGATTTCTCGAAACTATTCAGCGGTTTTTCATGAAACTTTCACAAAATATGTGTCATTATATGAAGTTGTTACATCCGTAGAGAAATTTGGAAAATTCGCTTCTGGTGCCAAGTTATGGACAATTTCCTGATTTTAAAATGCTGTTTTGTCGCGCACTTTTATCGAAAATGGCTAAGTATATGATATGGAGACCTATTGAAGATGATAGATCATGACTTTCTGGTTTGCAGAATCACCTTTTCGTGCGTCGTCAGTACTTCCGGTCGTTACGAGATGCAAATTTAAAAAGCCGTATTTTCTAACTTTTTTGTTTTTCAGTATTTTTCATTTATTTTAGGTATGTTAATTGAAACCCTCCTTATAATGCTTACTATTTAATATGTTTGAATGTTGATAAATCTAAACTCTAGATATTAGCATTCAAAAATCTGAAGCGGGTCCAAAATGGCGGCTGTCTCTGTCAACGTCGACATTTCGCAATAGTGGTTTACGGAGGCAGCCGAGCGTTTGCTTTAACGAAAGTTACATAAGAATAAATGAAATATAAAGGAATACTTGAACTGCCACGTCGTAGTTTCGTTGCAGTTCTTTGTCAAACTAACGTTTTCTATAATTGGTTTTGGCTGGTTTTCAAAGTAGAAAAAGAAAAGACTAAATGTGCAAATGAAATTCAATACCTAATATCTTTTGTGCATCACGGAAAAACAGATCTTAAATCATACTTATAAGTAATACTTTCTCACAAAAGAATATCAATTAATATTGTCAGTATAAATCTTAACCACTGTTTTCCCATGCACATTTGTGTCATATTAAACTAATAAATAAGACAAAAGTAAGAAAACGATTCTTTAAAGATCGCTTCATGGAGTTTATTTTAGCATTCTTGTCTCAAAGACCTGATTCAAGTTATTGAGCATAACTGATATCTGATTCTTTGACCGTCGTAGGGCAAGCCATGTTTTTTTTTTTTTGGCGAAACGTTTCAACTTTTTTCGATTAACTAATCGGGATAGTTCACTTTGGGGATAAACAGGAAATTGAAAAAAAGTTCATAACCGTTTCACCGCTAAAATGTGTTCAATATACTTTCTAAACCTCGAATCATAGGCTATAAGAACGTTTTTTTTTTTAATTTCTTTGAAGTTATCACACCTTTTAAACAGAACATTCCAAAGAAAAGGCGCGAAGATTAACTCGTAGCTATGACAGAAGCACTGTTTCGTTAATATATCTAAGTAGATTTAGAGTAGACGTCCCGATAGCGTTATATCTAGTGCGTTGGAATTTCGTGCTGGCGACTGTTCAATCCCCCTTGTGTGCAAATCTTTTTTTTTTTACTTTTTCAGCTCGATTTTATATTTTCTTTCCGGAATTGGACGGAAGACCTCTCGTTGCTCGCAACGAGTTTCATATCTAGTTATTATTATTATTCTTATTTTTTTCCCTAAATTTTGTGCACGCGATTTCTCAGCAACTATCCAGTGGATTTCAATGAAATTTTCAGGAAATATGCGCATCAATAGGAACTTGATACATCTGGACGGAAATTTGAAAATTCTCTTTTGTTGCCAAGTTATGGCCAATTTCCTGATTTTAAAATGCAATTTTGTCGCGCACTTTTATGGAAAATGGTTGAGGATATGAACTGGAGACTTATTGGAGATGATAGATCATGACTTTTTAGTTTGCAGAATCGCCTTTTCGTGCGTCGTCAGCACTTCCTGTTTTTGCCGGAAGCATATTTAAAAAATGCAATTTTTCAATTTTTTTGTTTTTTGATATTTTTTTTTGATGTTTTTAATTTAAATAGAGACTCATTTGCAAATGCGTAATATGTAATTTTTTTTAGAATCGAAAAAGACAATCTCGAGATATTCGCAATTAAACATTTGAAGCGGTGTTTTCAATGGCCGAATGGTTAGCGCGTTGGATTGTCACACGGGCGACCAGGGTTCGCTCCCCCGAATGTCCGATATTTTTTATCACTTTTTCTGCTAGATTTTTCGTTTTTTATTTCAGAATCGGACGGAAGACCTCTCGTTGCTCGCAACGAGTATCGTTCTAGTTATTATTATTATTATTATTCTTATTTTTTCCCCTAAATTTTGTGCACGCGATTTCTCAGCAACTATCCAGTGGATTTCAATGAAATTTTCAGGAAATATGCGCATCAATACGAACTTGATACATCTGGGAGGAAATTTGAAAATTCGCTTTTGGTGCCAAGTTATGGGCAGTTTTCTGATTTTAAAATGCGATTTTGTCGCGCACTTTTATCGAATATTGCTATAGATATGAACTGGAGACTTATTGGAGATGATAGCTTGTGACTTTTAAGTTAGCAGAATCACCATTTCTTGCGTGTCAGTACTTCTGGTTGCTACCGGAAGCGATTTTAAAAAGTCGAATTTTTCAACTTTTGTGTTTTTAAACTGTTTTCTTTGAATTACATACAGACTCTTTTGCAAATGCAAAATATGCAGTTTGTTTTAAAATCGAAAAAGCCAATCTCGAGATATTTGCATTTAAAAATTTGAAGCGCTGTTTTCAGTGGCTGAATGGTTAGCGCGTTGGATTTTCACGCGGGCGACCCGGGTTCGCTCCCCCGAATGTCCGAATTCTTTTTATGACTTTCACAGATCAATTTTTCGCTTTTTATTTCAGAATCGGACGGAAGACCTCTCGTTGCTCGCAACGAGTATCGTTTCTAGTTAAGGTCTTCCGTCTTCACGGAAGACCTTATAGTGATTCTATTGTTTCTTCTTCTTATTATTATTTTTTTTTTGACTTTCTAATTTTGTGCACGCGATTTCTCGAAGACTACTGGATGGAATTATATGAAATTTTCAGAAAAGATGTGTCGTAACATGAACTTGATCTATCTGAGCGATTTTTTGAAAATTCTTATCTGGTGCCAAGTTACGGGACATTTTCTGAAATTAAAATGACATTTTGTCCACGATTAAACTCAAAAACGGTAAAAGATATCAACATGAGACTTTCAGGGATTATAGATCGTGATATTTACTATCCAGGACGCGATCTTTCGTTCGTTGTCGGTACTTCCGCTCGTTAGGAGAAACGAATCAAAAAAATTGTATTTTCTAACTTTTTTGTTTTTCAATATTTTTTATTTATTTTTGGAATATTAACAGAGACCCTTCTATTGATGCTTACTATATAAGTTGTTTGAATATTGGTTAATCTGAATCCTAGATATTAATATTTGAAAATCTGAAGCGGGTCCAAGATGGCGCCTGCCTCTGTCAACTCCGCCATTTCGGGAGTAGGGGTTTATGGAGGCAGCTGAGCGTTTGATTAAACAATTCTGACATAAGGATACATAAAATGTAAAAAACTACTTGGACTTTCACGTAGTAGTACGTTGTTATTACGTGTCAATCTTAAAACTTAATTTCCGTTTCACTGCTTTAGTTTAATTGGGCTAGATATGATATGTAATGTGTACAATGTGTTAAATATACCTTCTTAACGTCGAAATAAAATTAAGGCGATAAGAACGTTTTATTTATTTTATTTCATTGAAACTATCACACCTATTTAATAGAATATTTACTCCTGGCGTTTGGCGCGAAATTATCAATAGTGGCCCGCCTTTTATAATTCCTAGACAGGTGTATTGTTGCAAATGTATACACAAGTATATTTAGAGCAGTGCTCCCAAAAGCTTAATGGTTTGCGCGTTAATAGATCACGTAGTAATTACGTAGCAATTCTGTGCCAAACTAAAGATTTATTCCAGGGTCTTTTCAAACGTCTTCTGTTACTGGTTTTGGTTGGTTCTCAAAGTTGAAAAAGAAAAGACTAAATGTGCAAATGATAGGGCTGGGACGATATATCGAGATATCGATATATCGTGATACATGTGATGACGATACGCATGTCAATACAAATGAAGAAATATCAAAAAATCGCCCATGAAAATCTGACTTCTATTTTTCTTTGTTTATTTAACATTTGGGGTTTAATATATAAAAAAAATAAGTTATATATAAATATAGATATGAAATAAATAATAATTAACACCATCTGAGTAAAATATTTTTGTTTTACAACATATAAACAACTCTTTTGAATAAATTATTCTTATTTGCAAAGAAATCATTTGTTTAAATTTCAATGCAAAAAAAAGATTTTATAAGCAATAAAACATATCGTGATACATATCGTATCGTGGCTCAAATATCGTGATACGTATCGATATAGAAAAAGTTGTATCGTCCCAGCCCTAGCAAATGAGAGATACCTATTATCATTTGTTTTGCAAAACGGAAAAACAGATCTTAAATCATAGTTATAAGTTATAGTTTTTCAAGAAACAATGTCGATGCATGTATATAGTAAGTATAAAACGTATAACCACTGTTTTTCCCATGCACACTTGTGTGATAATAAACGAATAGAAAAGACAAAAATAAGAAATCCATTTTAATAAGATCGTCTAATGGAGTTTATATTAACATTCTTTTCTCAAAGATCTGAATCAAGTTATTGAACATAAATGGTATCTGATTCCTTTACTGTCATAGAGCGAGGCATCTTTTTCGGCAAAACATTTCAACCTTTTTATGAAAGTGTAACTAATCGGCATAGTTCACTTCTGAGACGAGAAATAAAAAATTAAATTATAGTCATTTCGCTGCTTTTGTGTTACTTTTCTATAGAATGTGTACAATGTGTTAAATATATTTTCTAAACCTCGAAATGTAGGCTATGAGAACGTTCTTTTTTCTTAATTACATTGAAGCTATCAAACCTATTTAATAGATCAGTTCAATGAAAAGGCGCGAAGATTTAACGTGGCGTTTGGCGCAAAATTATGAATAATGGCCCGTCTTTTATAATTCTTAGACAGGTGTACTGAAGCAAAAGTATACACAAGTACATTTAGAGCAGTACTCCCAATAGGGTAATGGTTAGCGCGTTGGGGATAAAAGGGGGAAAAAGCGGATTGGATTTTCACGCTGGCGACCTGGTTTTAATTTGTGACCAAAATTTTTGTTTACTTCTCAGCTCGACTTTACTAGTTTTTTTTTTCCAGAATCGGACGGAAGACCTCTCGTTGCTCGCAACGAGATCGTTTCTAGTTATGTTCCCCAAACGGAGTTTGGGAACATATTGTTTTTACTCGGTTTCTTATTATTATTATTATTATTATTATTATTATTATTATTATTATTCTTTTTTTTCTTCTTTGTTCTCCGGTACTTTTTTGTCCGCGAGTGTTCTCAGAAACTGTTCATCCAACTAAGCTAAAACCTTTTTAGGGTTAATAGGTGTGTGGTGTAGGTGTGCGGAACGAAGGTCATTTTGCGCGCATACGCATGCACGTGCGTGCGCGTGATATGAGTGAAATGACCGATATACTTAATATAGCTATAACTTTTACATTTTTTAATAAAATGATTCGAAACTCATTATATAAAGATATATCAATAATGTAGATAATATGACACTGTCAAATTAGCACGAACTCACGCGCATGCACGTGCGCTTCGCTCTGATTGGCTGAATCAAAAATCTCAATATATTTTCTGTTTTTTGACGAAATGATATGAAATTTAAAGTATAGGCATACTTTAGAATGTTCTACAACGTGATATATAACAGTAGTCTTGAAAACACGCGCATGCACGTGCCCTGCAATCTGATTGGCTTAAACTTTAAATGGCTATAACTCCCTTGTTTTTCACCCAAACAGAATAGGATTTAGAACATAGACAGGTATAATGAACTCGTACAAGAAGGTGTGGTCATCATGCACATACATGCACGTACGTGCACGTGCGCTTCGTTCTGATTGGCGGAAACAAAAATCTCAATATCTTTTCTGTTTTTTGACGAAATGCTATGAAATCTACAATATATCCATACTTTAGAATGTACTACAATATGATATATAACAATTGTCGTAAAAACTCGCTCGTGCACATGTGCTGCAATCTGATTCGCTTTAATTTAAACGGCTATAACTCCCTTGTTTTTCAACCAAACAGGATGGGATATAGAACATAGACAGACATAATAGACTCCTACAAGAGGGTATAGTCCTTATGCACGTGCATGCACGTGAAATGAGTAATATTAAAAATACGCTTGAATGACTGCATTTTTTAATACTCCTGGATTAATTGATTTGATATTAAGTATATTCAAATATATAAATAGTGTAGACAAGATGATATGGTCATTACGCACATGCATTGAGCACGCGTGCAATGCTAAAATTTAAATATATTTTGTATTCTTCTGGGAAAATGTTGTTTAAGTCTAAATTGCATAAAGTGTGTCTTATTTAATAGCGCTTACAGGGAATATGGCACCAAAAGGGAGTTGGGGAGCGTTTGGGGAACATCTGTAACGGTCCCCGTTACAATTAGCGCTAGTTATTATTATTTTTCTTCTTCTTTCTGGGTACTTTTTTGTCCGCGAGTGATCTTGTAAACTGTTCACCCGAAGTAGGTAAAATCTTTTTAGGGTTAGAAGACATGTTATGTAGATTTGCGGAATCAAGGTCATTTTCCGCGCACGTGCTTGCAAGAGCGTGCACGTGCAACACGTGAAAAAAACCAATATAATAGATATGGCCGTAACTTTTCTATTTTTTGACTATATCCTTTGAAACTCATAATATAAGTAGATATTAGTTCTATAGGCATGATGACATGTTCCTCGCGCACGTGCTTGCAAGAGCGCGCACGTGCAACACGTGAAATGTCTAATATAATAGATATAGCTGCAACTTTTCTATTTCTTGATGAAATGCTTTGAAACTTATAATATGAAGATATATTAGTAGTAGAGACATGATTACACGGTCAAAATAGCAAGATCTCACGCGCATGCGCGTGCACTTTGCTCTGATTGGCTGAAACAAAAGTATCAATATCTTTCTTGTTTTTCGACAAAATCCTTTGAAATTTTGAACATACTCATACACTATAAAGATCTACAGCATGATTTAAAAGAATTATCTTGAAAACATGCGCATGCACGTGTGCTGAAACCTGATTGGCTGAAACTTTAAATGTCTGTAACTTTCTAAGTTCTCAACGAAACGGGATGAAATTCAGAATATCAATAGGTATAATTGATTCCTAAATTATGCTTCTATCAAATTTGAATGCAAGGACATGCATGCATGCACGTGCGCATGTGCAATACGTAAAATCACCAAAATATTCGAAAAATGGTAACATTTATATTTTTATGATATTTTGATTGATTCTCACGATAAAAAGATAGGTTAATGGTTTACACAACATGCCTTAATCATCTTGCATGTGCATGCAAGTGCGTGCGCATTCAATACGTTAAATGGGATATAGTTGATATCATTGTAGTATTGATAATTCTTTGATGAAATCCTTTGATACTGAGCATATTTTTAAAAAAAGTCTTACAGGAAAATGGATCAAGAAGGGAGTTGGGGAGCGTTTGGGGAACATCTGTGACGGTCCCCGTTACAATTAGAACTAGATTTTGTTGCAATTGATGCAAATAATAAAATTTCTATAATATGAAGAAATTGTTAACTTTCTATGATGTTTAAAATTCAACTTCTCTGCAACCATCCTTATTAATCTATAAAATTTTATGTATTTGTTCTGTATCATCTGTATTAATAATATGTAATACAGTGAACATAATTCAAAGCTACAAAACCGTAAGAACTATTGTCCTGTGATATTTGAGATTTTGGAAAACTTTGAAAGTTATAGGATTGATTTGTTCATTATTGCTTCTAGTAGAATCAGCAATATTCCATGATATATTTCGGAGAAATCGAGGATAGGATATCGAACTGCTTTGTAACTTAGATTAAATTAGGTAACTCGAAAGTTGTCAGATGCTTATATGCCAACATTGGAAAAAATAACTTGTTTATATCTCAATTAAATCATGCAAAATGAATATCGCATTTTCAGCAATACTATATAATTAAAAGTACTCATCAATGATAACCAAGCCCAATTCATTTTGAATAACTGATTGAGATTTGTCATTTTTCTCAACAGAAGTCTCTATTTCAACACTGAGGCCATCAAACGAATCCACTTTGTCAACAGAGACACCATCTCCCACTAAGCACACATCTGAGGCGTATATTGCATTGGGTGTAATCACGCCCATTCTTCTCTTCATAATTATTAGTTCTGTCTGCTTTTGTGTATGGAAAATGTACCAAAGAAAGTTAGAAAATACTAAGCCGACACCAGATCCCAAGTTTGTCCATGGCGAAATAAGAAATCGGCGACTCAATGTCCAATTTGAGGGAGCACTACAAGCGGAAATTAAAGAAACACGAAAAAATATATCGCATCAAACTGGAAATAGCTTTCGTTCCTCAACTATACCATCTGATATGAGTGACGACTCCAGTACTAGACCGTCTAGTTTGACATCTTTATTAGTAAGTGTTCCACGCATTGTCACTAAAGAGGACTGTGCTGAAAATCAGAGTTTTAAATTTCAAGAAAGTGTAATAGAATTAACAGAAAATGAGTCAACATCTTCACAAATAAAAGAGTCGTTTAGAAATCCTGGATTTAATACAATAGGTGTTGACACGGCAGATTTAAGAAGAACAATGAAGAAAAAAACAGAATCGAAGAAAACACTTCGGAAAAAATTCCGATTAAGGCGTTCCAGGAGCTCTGTTAGGGATAGTTTGTTGACATCTAAGGGATTAAAAGACGAATCACGAATCTCAAACAGAAAGCCTTTGGTAAGTTGTTTATAAAATATACCGGTATATAAATTAAAAAGTTACAAGTTTTAGCATAAGAATTTTATAATTCATACCTTACATATGTGTCTGGTCTTTAACCTGTAATATTCAGTCCGTGCTGCCTGGTCATTTGTAGTGTTTGATGTGTTCAAAAAGTAGGAGTTAGCATTTCCTGTTAACCGCATGGTCTGTGTCATGATCGACTGAACGGAATCTACGTGCGAAAAATGGTCGAGCAAATTGTTTTAAACCGGAATCTCTGTCGAGACTGTAGCTCTACTGGTTTGTACTTCTATCAAAGGAAGAAAACTGTAGCAGTTGGGACTGAAACTTTACAACAGCAATAAACAGAACTATGATCCTTGATTAAGTCTCTTTTTGTGGCAAGACTGCAATAAGACTACAACGGTCGGAGTAGCTTTTGAAATTTTTTTACAGAATTTTCAATTTTAGTTACCATGGCAATATCATTCATAAAAAAAAAAATAAAGACAATTATGTATTTTAGTGTAATCTACTTTCATTAAATTATAATCAGACTAAAACTGTGTTTGGAGTAGCAATTTAAAAGTTTTTCACAGAAATATGTTTATTTCTTTAGCCATATTACATGTAATACTGTTCATTGGAATCAAAAACCGATGGATAGAATTATGTATCTTAGTGTAATCTACTTAAGTGCCAAGTTATATTGAAATTAGACAAAAACTGTAGAAGTAGCATTTTGAAAGTATTTCACAGATATTTCTATCTTAGTAACCATGGCAACACTGTTCATCGAAATAAAAACAACACATAATTATGTATCTTAATGTAGTCTACCTGTGTGCCAAGTTATATTATTGAAATCATTTTAAACCTGTGTCGAGAAGTAGCATTTTGAAAGTATTTAACAGAAATTTCTATTTTTAGTAAGCACAACAATACCGTTCATCGAAATCAAAAACCGATACACAGAATAATGTATCTTAATGTGGCAGGGATGGGGTCAATTACATAGAAAAGTAATTTATTTACTTATTTAGCTACAATAACTTACCAAAAACCTTCAATTAAATGACCATTACCATTACATGGATTTTGAAATGTAATTCATTAAATAACAAATACTTTTCAAATATAATTAATTAAATTACAAATTACATTCAAGAATACACGTAAAAAAGTTCATAGTCATGTACATTCCTTTATATTTATATCTGTCTTTATTTTACAATATTTTTTTACGATAATATTATTTAAATCTTCATACAATTTTCATATACTGTGTTCACTAACCTACATGTACATCAATTAGATTTGAAGATGTCTCTACCGCACTGAAGATTTTTTTTTCTTGCCATTGGGATATTTGTGAGAGGAATGTATACATGTAGATACTGACCTGTAGAAAGTTTACTCAAGGTTTTACCTTAATTCATGTGTAAAAAAATTGAAATAATTTTTACGCTTTCCAATATATTTATGTTAAACGTACAACGCTTTTTGCCTTAATATTTCCTTATTTCAGCATCATAAGCTACGTCTCATAATGTGGGTATTTGACTTTTTCTGTGCCAATCAAACTACAATTTAAAGTCAAAGTGTGTGTATAATACCAACAGACAAAGTCAAAATGTGCGAAAATTTTTATTTAGAAATAAGTACATGACCCAAGGGCACTAATTAGCACATGTTAATAACTTTGAACACAAGCTGAAGATATGGCAAACAAAAAGGATTAGAAGCCACTGGACTACTCATTTTCATATGTATTAAGTAGTCGGATCCGCAGGTTCATAAAATTACCAGTAAAGGGGACCGACTGTAGTTTCCATTGCGCAATATTTCGCGCATCATAGTAAAATGAAGCGTATTTGCTGTTTTAACGCAACTTTTTTCGCTTAATTATTAAAATTAAACAAAATTAAGAAATTATAGGTATACAAATGTAATTACAATTTGAAATAACTGAATCTTTAACTGATTTTGCAATTGATAGGTAGGTTGACGTCGTTACAGTGTGTTTTTGACGCTATGATAATCTGAAGCTCTAAAAGAAAGGGGTAATAAAAATGTTATTAAAGAAAAAAGAAATTTGAAACATAGAAATTTGAGAATATCTCCATTATTGCAGCCCGGAGGACCAGATTGCTCTATGCATATAAGTTTAAGTGTTGGTGTATGGGGATTGAGGTGGGAGAAGTAATTCAGAATTAAAAGTTTTCTAAACATTAAAAAGATTGTTAACCAGAATGTTCTTTCCCTTTATAAATTAAGAGAAACATAATATATTTACTTCCATAAAGTAAATTTGTTAAAATATATATGTTTCTGATATCTAATACATAAAGTTGCTTATTATTTACAATTGAAAAAACGACAGGTCCCTTTTTTTGGAACATTGAATTTGACTTATTGCATAAAAACGCACTCTACAAAGTTCGTGTTTTATATTCTTAGAGTGAAATACATTTTTGAAAATAGGTGATGCATGAGTCTAGTTTCAATTTATATTTTATGCAGCCAATATTTACTTGATGAATTGATAAAGTTTAAAAAGGGTATCGTTTTTGTTCGATTTTCATCGGACTATAAGTTTTCAAATATTCTCGATTATCGTCTCCATCATTTAGACACATGACTGTTTCACACATATCGAAGCGGTTTGATGATCAAGACTTATTTCCATTGTTTACTTTATTTATTTCCCGGGCGACAATTGATGATTACATCAATGTTTTCTTGTTTTATGTTTTCATATGAATTCTTTGTGCCCGTCATATTTTGTAGTACTCTATAAAAACAGTAAAATTCGTAATTTTTTTGCATTTTGAGATGCCCCCTCTGGTAACAATTTCTAAGCAGTATTCCAGGGACTCATGTTGAACCCACAAACATTTCCACTTCTAAAGATATGAATTCCTAAATCTCATAATGCATGGGAGAATGGTTTATTCTACATATTCCCACTTTTTGAAAATCAGCTAGAAATAGGTAAGATTTTATGTGGGAATAGATGGAATTTTTGTGTAAACAAATAATTACCTATATAAACATATAAATTATTATATAAATACTGTATAAACAGTGATTCATGAACTCCTTTTGGAATATAGGACAGGTATATATGCTTCTTAAAATTGTAAATCAGACTTTTTTCCTAATATTTGATTAGGGAAAAATGGACATTTTAAATTGAATATCACCATGTTTTCTCCGTTTGTATTTTCTAAAAGTCACCTATTTCAATGCATGTTTAAAAATATTGCTCTATTTTTATTTAATGTTTTCAAATCAACATAATAAAGTGTGTATCCTTTATAACATATTTTCTAAAATTATATTGTAGAATTCATATACCGGTATTAAATTAAAATAAATCATTCTTATCATAAGTCTATTTATTTTCTGTTCAACATATAGGTAAATCTAAGATGGAATGTAATTAGTATAATTACCGTAAAAACATGATTACGTTAACAAAACATTAATTGTTATTTGCAAGTGGGAATAGGTGGAATTGAGATTTTTAAAACGTGGGAATAGGTAGAATGGTGGGATTTTCAGTCCCACCAACTATCCCACGTTTCTTCCATGGGAGAAAAAAATGTCAGATGGGATACCTTCTCCAAGGGGATTTTTTCACCCATGAATTTGTTAAAATGGGATAAATCCCACGGATATTGACAATGAATTATTTTCTCCAGTACACTGTTATTGTTGGTATATTCTCTATATATTATGATGAAAAAATTGTCATTGTCATACTGTATGAGATATATTTCATGTTTCTCAATGTATGGGAGAAATTGTTTGATTGTCAATATCCGTGGGATTTATCCCATTTGAACAAATTTGTGGGAGAAAAAATCCCATTGGGATAAAACATCCCATCTGACATTTTTTCTCCCATGGGAGAATGATGGGATAGCTGGTGGAATTCAAAATCACACCATTCTCCCATGGGATTCTGAGTTTTAGGACTCCATATCTGTAGAAGTTGAGATGTTTTTGAGCTCAACATAAGACCCTGGGATACTGCTAGGAAATCCCGCCAAGTGATACAAAAATATTTTTGATATTACAATGAGAAATGGTAGTAAAAGTCTGGACTATGTCGCGTCCAGAGTTAAATGTCGTACTGTTATTTCACAAAATTTATATTTTTAAGTAACCATGGCAATACCGTTCATCGAAATCAAAAACCGATACACTGAATTATGTATCTTAATGTAGTCTACTTGTTTTCCAAAATATATTGAAATCAAACTAAAAGTTGTTGGAGAAGTAGCATTTTGAAAGTATTTCACAGAAATATTTATTTTTAATAATCATGGCAACACCTTTCATCGAATTCAAAATCTGACACGCATAATTATGTATCTAAATGTAGTCTACCCAAGTTATACTGTAGTCAGACCAAAACTGTAAGAGGAGTATATCATTTTGAGAAAAAAAAATGTTTACAGAAAGACATACTGACAGACGTACGAACGGAAGACTGACACATTACTATCGCATAAGCTCTTCTGGTCTCTGACCAGTATAGCTAAAGAGTCAGTCAACATTTGACTTAATTATATTAGATTGTATTTGCTGACAAGGTCATTATATCGAGATTTTTGAATTACTGAATAGTTTATCACATACATGACTTTTCTGATTCCTTATATTTAATCTCTCTCTCTCTCTCTCCACGATGTATATAATAATTTAAACAATTTAAAGATATTTGCATATTCCTCAAGTGACACTTTTTTGTGCAATGTACAATAATGTATTTTTTTTTTTTTACATATTTTAGAAATCTATAGTATCATATGGAACGAAGACCGTAGTTCTTGGAATACAACCACCTCCAACTCAACAAAAGAAATTGGTATGTTATATTGGTTATTCGTAAAAACTTCATCATCATTATTTATACAAATGAATTAATACAACATCAAATGGCTTGTAAAACAGTTAATTAAAATTTGGACAGCTTAGACGTTCACATAAAAAATCTTCGTTTTTGGACAAAATCAACGAGGAACCTTCAAGTACACGTGAGAAAAATAAAAAGCACAAGGATTTAGAAAAAAACATTACAGCAGAAAAGGGAATTAAACCTTTGAAAGAAAATATTGACAAAAATTCTGAGGTAAGTAAACTAGTACATGTGAGTTTAAATTACATTACATGTATCCTTTTGGTACCTAAATTTCTTATTTAAGGTCATACACAACGTAGTTGAACTTTTCTGTCTTTTTCGATGGAGCAGAAGAGTTGAAGCAACTGTGTGTTATATCTTAATTTCTACGTATGGTGTTGTACACTTATTAAAAAACAATTTTGGATAAAAGAAACATCTAGAATATATGTTTAGTATTTTTTATATATTTTTCTTTGAATCATCCAAAAATTTTCATCAATTTTTATCTCTCAAAAACTCCTGGCAGACGCGGATCCAGAAATTTTTTCCAGGGGGGGGGGGGTCCATCCCAGTCAAAAAAAATCCAATCCCAGAAATTTCTTGACAAGCAAAAAAAAAATCTAAACTCGCCCAAAAGTCAAAAACCTATTTCGTGGTGGTGGTGGTGGTGGTGGTGGTGGTGGTGGGGGGGGGTGTATCTATGACTTCTATTGCCTCAAATCTTTCACTTTTAATATCAATTTCACACCTATTCGCGTTTACCAGGGGGGAAGGAGGTCAGCGTTTTCCAAAGGGGGTGCATGGTAACTTTTTCCTTGCTTTAGTATATACACTTGTATACCTTGTGAATTCCAGGGGGGGGGTCTTGACCCCGAACCCCCTCCCCCTCTAGATCCGCGCATGCCTGGTAATGCATGCTGATTTTTTTTGTCTATGAACATCTGATGACACTTTTATCTTAGATTAAGAATATCTTGAAAAATTATCGGTAAGTAAGGTACAGTTCTGTACGTTGCGCATGTCCTTAATGTAATCTTTCAAACATACATGTATATACTTTGTGGAATACCACATGGACTGTAAACAAATGACATTTCTTATGATCTTCTTCATGCTTCTTTGTTACTTAAGGAATAACTGTCTTATTTTTCGATTTCATGATGTGATCAATTGATCGGGTTGCGTGATAAAATTATCACGCAAGCCAATCGATTGATCATCGTCATGAAATTGAAAAATCTGACACTTATTCCTTATATTTACATACTTTTATTCCGCCAATCCACGTGCTCCAAGCCCTGCTTCTGTCTAGCTATTTGCTCCTCCCTGCACGTGGTTTTTTTTGAACCGCGTCAATACATTGATGGGGGAAATAAAGTACATTTACAATTGGTAATTTTATCTCGGACAAAGACATAATTGTTATTGGAAATGTAAATATTTGGGGGTAAAATATGTGGTGATATCGAACAATTCGTAGGACTATAGACTGACGCAACTGCTTCTGCATCTTCGCTAGCCAAGGGTTTCCGATCCGAAATCTACTCTACAACCCTTGGCAGATTTGGCTGAAAATTTCAGAACTGACGCAAACGAATTTAATTGGCTGCGAAGTCCCAGTTTACGCAAGGTTTTTACTAATCGACGATTTTCGGCTGAATTAAAGTCTGTTCGTGTTTTATGCAAAAGAAGAGTATTATAAATTTACAAGGGATGAAAGTTAGGACGTGATATATGCTAAAAATAAACAAGGGAATAAATATAAGTTTTTAATAATATTATTTCGAAAAAAGAAATTCAGAATAATTTAAAATTGCTGATTGATATCTTCAATGTTTTTACTTGTATAATAAAACTTCTTAAAAATTGAAGAGAACTGTCATATTTTTATTTTTTCTTATCATATTTTCGCATATTTGTACAAAGAACGATAACTCTTCACACTTGGGCGTTTTTTAAAACATTCAGAAAAAGCAACATTTCTTCAATAGTATATCTATTTCAAAAGGATTTTGGCTCTAAAAATAAATAGAAGAACTTAAAAAATCATAGAAATCATTCTGACTGGAGTTATACTCTTTATTAAAGCTTTGTCATTTTCATCATAGTATTAAATTATTGATTTTTGTCATAGGGATTTAATAACGTTGATCGATGACGTCACAACTGCATCAAAACAAAAATTAAGAGAATGTGACGATGGCGCAGCTTGTATCCAGATAACTGTGTTTAAGAGGCAAATACTTTATATATTATTCATGATTTAATGGAGAAAATATGCAATGGTCAGATATACTGATTTTATAGCCGTGTGTTTTTCTTTCCTGAAGGCAACAGGCCGCATCCTTATGTAAGCCAGGATTTCCTCTGATATTCTTGACAACATCAAAGAATGCAAATATAAGTAATAAACAACGATTATTCAGTGAACATGGCATTATGAATAGCAATAGCTCTGCTGGCATATTTTCCATGATGCGCTAGGGCGCATCATGGAATATGCCAGTAGAGCAATTGCTATTCATACAATGTAACGCCATGTTCACTGAATAATGTTGTTTATTTCTTAATTAGGAGCGGAACAAACACAGACCTCCAAAAATCAGAAGTGGGATCAGGGCTCATGGAGGAGTGAGCATCCTCTGCTGAACAATCACACCCGCTGTGTGTTCCTTGTTCGGGGAAATAAAAAAAACTGGAAAAAACCAAATAAATACAATTCATTGTGTATATAATGGCCTTACAATTAGTCAGCAATTGACTCAATGATAAACTGTACTGATGACAAGATCATTGTATCGACAATAGAACTTACTGCTGATATTCTTGTTTTATCAACTTGTCTGTCCATAATTTATCTTGTTTTAGAAATGCATAAACGTAGAGTATGTTCTTGCGTATCAAATCAATTGAAACCCCGTATACAGACGATCAAGGGTTGTTGCGGCATAAGGGAATTTGATAATTGAAAAGATAAAGCCATCACGTTTATCATAGAGCTTGGTTGTCAGATTACCATTAACTTCCTATTCAAGGAAAATATCAAAATATGAAACAAATGTGTCAGACTTTGTTGTATTTTTTATCTCAAGCTCACCAGGATATATGGTATTGACATAAGAATTGAATTGTTAATTGACAATACGTCGTCCATATATCTAAATGTCGATTTGAAGGCAACAGCAAGGGTAAGACAAATGCCATACACATTTTTTAAAATGTTACAGCTCCTTTTCATGACAGATGAATTTTTAATTTAGTATAGCTACAGGTAAGTGCTTTAATAGTAAGAAATGATCGATAATTTTTGTCTCCCGCTTTTCCAAAATTATTTGTGTCTTTCTGTCCTTTTGTCCGTCATTCTGTCTGTCTTGAGCACTTGCGTTTCCGGATTTCGCAAGAAGCCTTTAAACTTCTGCAGTGAAATTAGACAATTAGGAAAAATCCATAGTTCAATATGGTCCAAAAAGACCCTAATGAATTTTGAGATGAAAGCTAAAAATTCATTTATTCTATTTATATGGAACAATTTTATTTCCGTACGACATCTTTTAAGACATCTCTTTGATGCAGGGCTGTTTATTACTGCTTTATACGTGTTTGCCCAACACTGGTTTTTAAATAGCAATTGTGATATGTTTTAGAAAAAAGACACATATACAGATTTATCATCAGTTTGTAATATAGCTGCAGAACTGTAGCTCTCTGCTTGAGAAAATTCGGACAGATAAAGCAGAGAACTACAGATCCATGCGTTGTGAAAACCTTCGATTTTCGCCGACGATTTTTTGTCGCTCCCTTATATTTGAGGTTTTTCACAGCTTTATAAATGATATCTGATAATTAACCATTATAGATTTAACGCCTACCGGTATTCCTCAATGTTAATTTACCTTTTAACGGTTCACATGGTTCAAGAATGGACGTTTGTGGAAGTGGTCGTAAAAGTGGATCTGTAATATCCATACATGTAGCTCTACGACTGTTTCGGGCCGTTGAAAGGTAAATAAAGTACCAATAATTGGAGTAAAATATATGATTAATTATTGGATACCATTCTAAGAGCGTAAAAAGGCATAAACTACAAGAAATACCTTGAGTGAGCGACAAAAAAATCATCGGCGTAAATCGAAGGTTTTTACAACGCATGGATCTGTAGCTCTCTGCTTTATCTGTCAGAATTTTCTCAAGCAGAGAGCTACAGTTCTGCAGCTATTTGTAATATGAAATATTATGTTTGTCAAAATAATATCAATGAAACGTTTTATATATATTTACACGCAACCTTTATGTTTACAGGTGCTTTCTGGAATGGAAAAGCAAGAATCCACAAACGAACAGCAATATCCAAATATATTTTTCAATTCTTTGCAATGGGAATGACCAATTTTATTCAACTAAAACAAAGTAGCAATATATTTACATGTACTTTATGTTCAATTTCTCTTAAACCTTGTGACGTTATATTCTTTATGTACTTTCAATGTATATTGATAAAGACAATAAAATATGAGTTTTAACTGAATAACTTCAAACTTCTCACATGCACAGGTATTCTGTTATTAATATTCTAAAACCGTGAGACACATTTTAAATGTACCCTATTGATCACTGCCTCGTGCCAAGTTTGTATTCGATATATACATTGTACTAAATGTAGTGATATGTAATCAGTACATTTTTTTCTCTTTTTAAAAAAAGAACCAAAGTTAACGTTTTTAAAAATGAAGTCAAACTTTGAGGTAATACAAAGTACGTTCGCTAGATCTTGTCACACATTATGCTTATGTGTAATATGAATAATCTACCTTCTCTCATTCAGAAATTATCGCACTCTTGTCAGAACAGCAGAGAATACTGGTCTTGGAGAAATTCCCCTGTAAAATCTTTTCCCCATGGAAAGTGGCTCTAGAGAAAGTTCCCAAGGAATTAGGCTTATAGTAGGATTTTTCCCACGGGAAAATGACCTCACAAGAGCATTTATCCTACGGAATTCTCTGACCAGATTCAATTTTCGGGGGGAGTCCTACTCTATGTAATAGTTATAAAGTGTGGTTTCCCCAAGAGCCATCACCTATATCGGCGTATTTCCGTCTTGCTCACATAGTGCTTATTCAATACTCTCGGAATACTTGTTAATTTTGAAAAGATTTAAGTGCATATTGTAATCAATCAGTTTCATTATAATCGGACTATCAATTTTATGTGCATTGATTTAAAAAAAAAACAGAAGTCTCTAATGAGACTGTAGCTCTACTGGTCTGTACGTATAACAACGGAAAAGCAGCACTTGAATTTGAAACTTTGCATCAGGCAGTAATAAATAGAATTATATATCTTAGTGTCTAATTGTGTGCCAAACTTGATCGAAATCGGACCAAAACTGTAGGAGGAGTAATTAACGTTTTAAAGGAATTTCACAGAAACTTCTATTTTTAGTAACCACAGGAACACCGTTCATCAAAATTAAAAACCGATGCATTAAATTATGTATCTTTATATAGTCTACTTGTGTTTCAAGTTATATTGAAATTAGACAAAATCTACAGGAGGTGTAACGTTTTACAGGAATTTCACAGAATTTTCTATTTTAGTAACCATGACAACTCTTTATCAAAATAAAAACCGATGCACTTAATTATGTATCTCAGCGTAGATTACTTATGTGCCAAGTTATATTGAAATCAGACCAAAACTGCAGGAGGAGTACCGTTTTAAAGGATATTTTTCTACACTGCTGACGTCTCCTATAAAGATATTTTGTTGTAAAATGCTTATTTATTCATCGATAATCAGCTTGAATCATAGTAAGACAAACTTTAAGCTACATTGACTTCCGGTTTGGCGGTTACGGACAAAATAGTTTTTGCGAAATTAAAATAATCTGCCAGTGGAAAATAATTGGTAAAATTTTTTATAGATAATATATTTTTAGGTACTAATTGTACTAAAATTCGGGTAATTAAACTTTGTTTAAATAAAACAACTTATTTATCCATAAGTATAAGTATGTACGATAAAACTAGAAACTTCCGAATGAAAAGGTAAATTCTAGAGCAATTTGGAGGGAAATCCAAACAGGGAAAAATGGAATGTGAAATGTTAGTCTATAAGTAAGGCAATTTTGCATTGTTTTAAAAATGTAACATATATAATTTACTTCATTTATGCAAATGCCAGTGATTTTATAGAATTACAAGTATAAATAAAACAGTATTATTTTTATGATAACGCCATCATGACTTTACTTTCACTTTTGCGTTGCTTAACTTAGCAACCAATGAAATCACTGTATAACATTTAGACCCCAATTACCGGAAGTCAATGTAGCTTAAAGTTTGTCTTACTATGGCTGACTTCGATCATGAACTTGAGTAACTATTGTTGAACTATAGTAACATCGAATCCGATATAGTTTAACTGGAGTGGCGTAATTTTTCTACCATAGTTCTACCCTCGTGTTTCCGTTGGTAGATCGAGTTAAAGATGGCGCCGATAGGTGAGAATTTACTTTATGCAACTAAATACATTTATTTTTTATTGTTTTTCTTTAGTTTTTTCATTTCGCAAAGGTTGGTTTTAGCTTCAAAATATTCCGGCGATATTTTTGTGTAATTTGGTTGTAATATAAAGGTGGCATAATGGAATTTTGACAAAAATATATTTTAATTTTAAACTACATGATTCAAAAGACATGTGTTGTAATTTTTCATTTTTTTTTATAGATTAGAGGAATATCCACTACGATACATTAGATAGTCAGGTTAGTAAAGGTTACTTGTAGTAATGTGCTACTTAATTTACACTGATTTTTCCTCATAAATTTGAAGATTGGGGGGTCTTTTTCTGTCTTTTTATTCATACAAACTTTACTGTAACTGAAAAACTAGAAGAGATAATGGTGTTACAATAGCTCTGTCTTAATATTTATTGATGACTTAAGTTGTCCTACAAATAACATTCCCAAATGCACTGAATTCAGACTAGAGCAGTGAAGAGTATAAATTAAGTACATGTAGTTAATAATAACAATTATATAAAATTCATTGATATTCAATATTTTTTTCCTTCAGAATGCCAAAACTAATAATAAAAGGAGCTAACGGTATTCAGCTTGATATTGAATGTGATGAAGCAACGAAGCAGTCTCTTTTGAGTGGGGATACAGGTAGGAATCAGTACTGCTTTTGTTATTTGTAATCTTCTAAGTAAAGGGTCTACGTCAAAATGATTTATGTCAGCAGATATTCACATATCAGTCTAATAAAAATCAGGTCTTTTAATCCCTTTCTGTGTACAGACGTGTATTAATGCTGGCAGGTCAAAGGATAAAATTTTAATCAAATTGATTACATATATATAATCAAAATTTTCTTAATAATTTGTGATTATTTATTGAAAAAATATTAATAGGGAATAATGTATTCTTTCTTAGACCCACAATTAAAGGACATGATCGTCCAAATGCTGATTAAACAGCAACGTCCTGAGCCCCAGGCATCACTAGGTTTGGCAAAAACTTTACAACAGTCAACCCAAGGAACACCTTCAGCAACATCAAGCACAGGTAATTCCAATCCTAAGTCACAGTTGAAAGCATCAGTACCAGGTTCATCTTCCACCAGCCCTCTTCAACCAGCAGCTCCTCCCCCTTCAAGTGCGTCTCCATCCTCAAGCGATGAATCTTTGAATGCAGGCGTCCACTTATGGACAGATAAGCAAGAGGACTTGCTTGTCCAGCTCCGTCATGACAGGCAAGACTTGTTCGAAAAAAACAAAAATCATGTGAGTTTGTGGACTCAGATCTCAAGAGACTTATCCAATGCTTTCAAAGTAAAAATAACACCAACACAGGCCATAAACAAATACAACAATCTTAAGAAAAGATGGAAAGAAATAATCGATTCTGGAACTGGTACTGAGAGGAAGTATTTTAGATTAAAAGAAGACTTTGATCTTATGTATGGAACAAGACAATCTACAAAACCTGCTTTCACAATCGACAGTTCAAGTAGTGATTCCATTGAATGTCCCACTCCCTCCCATGCTGAAACAGTCACTAAGTCACTAAGTCACTAAGTCAAAGAGTCCAAAAAAAAGTTGCAAAAATGTGCAAAAAAGAGGAAACGCACTGAAGAATTGCTGGAACAGCTTGATGCAAAAGAAAAAGAATTTAATGATAAAATTGAGAAATTCCATGCTGAAAAAATGAAAAGGATGGACAGATTCCTGGATTTGTTCGAGAAGAGTAACGTTTTTGTTATTTTATTATACATAAAAATATATGTTTTTTTTGTTACAATCAAATGTTTGATATAAAAAATGGTTGAAAAACAAATTCTTGTGTTCTGTAGTGTTTTGAGACACTTAATAATTATAACAAATGTTACTGCAGTGTATCTGCTGCAATGCCAAAATGAAACTGTTGGGTGTAATATTGTAATAAAATCACTTGACATTTATTTCAATTCATTTTCATATATAATTTTGAATACTAGTACTAGTTATAATATCCAATATTTTTAGAATCAAAATTTGATTTAAAAAAAAAAGAAAAGAAAAACTGAAATTTGATTATCTTTTATTTGGTTAAGGAATATTTACTAGTTGGAGTCTACGAACAACCCCAGCATGACCATTCTGATAGACATTTTCAAACTGATTAGGATGATTGTCAATATCCTGCTGTTAAAGTGAAATTTTGTGTGAAATTGTTTGTATAATTAATGCTTGATTTATATTATCTTAATCTTGTTGATTTGTAGTAATTGCTCTAAACTACAGACTGCAGTGATCTGTTTATGTGATAAGGTCTTGACCGCTCATTAAGATTTGGCTGGGAAATTTAGCTCTTGTATCAGCATTGCTGACTTTTATCACCCGAGTCTCAGGGGGATTGAATGTCTGAAGTGCTGGCCATGAGAAAATGCAGAATTCATAGTGTTCACAATTAACGGGTTAATTTAGCAGTGATTGGCAGTCTGTAGGTTGGGCAGTTCTTAATATTTAGCGTAGAATTTGTGTGTTCAATTAGTTACTCAGTCGGGTCCTGTGTGTAAAGTGTTACACGGG
>NW_026924804.1:0-24782 GCF_032062105.1 Saccostrea cuccullata
GGCCATTATTATTCCCTCCAGTTCACAGACATGGACCACAATTCTTTGAATTTGCTTGTTTTATTGACTTTTGATGAATGACGTTGCTATGAATACTGAATATGAAAGTTTTCGTTAAACTGTTTCAAAAAGCTACTACTAGATTGCTTTTTTTTTACAAATTGCAACACAAATACACTAAACAAATAACCATTTCTTTTTATTGCTGATGCCAATAAGGGCGTTATTTTTCTTTTCCTTCGGTCTCCCGCGAGGCGCAGTGGTTAGAGCGTCAGCTCTGAGAGTCACGAAGTAAAGATTTGACCCTTACGTTGCGGGTTGGAATCCCCCGTGGACGTAGAGACCGGTCCTTTGGATGAGACCGTATAAACCGAGGTCCCATGTCGCAGTAGGTGCTAGCATGAAAAGATATCTCCCTGCTCAATAGCCCTAAGTGCCAAGTGAAGGACAAAAGCAGCTCTCCACCGGCAAGGTGGCGTATCCAAATGAGTCAAAAATTCTATAGAGGGACGTTAATCAAGATACAATCCATCAATTTTTTCCGTCGTTCTCATTAATATTACAAACCAGAGCTACCTTCTTGACAGAGATGCTGATTTATTGTAATGGCTAACAGACTATCAACGCACAACGAGATTTTTCTTATAGCATACACAAAAAAAGATTGAATATCAGAAATATGAGGCAATATATGATCATTAAGTACAATTTTTAAAATTATTTGCTTACAAAAATACATTTTTTAAACTAATAGTCTGCTTAGCCATTTTGTTTAGAAGCAATTACTTGCTTTGTGTGACATACATTGTAAATTTTCCCCCCTATCTCGTTTTAATTTCACAAAACGTATATCACATCCTATCTCAAATATTGCAATTTCCGCCGAAATGCTATGAACTCAAAATTAGAGAGTGTTCGAGCTGAAAACCCCATTTCCTTCCGAAGAATAATCCAAGGAATAACAATAATCATATTGGTAGAACAAAACACGTCTCCGACGTCGTTGTGGTGAAAACAAATCAAATTAGGTATGTAATTGACTTGAAATTGATATAATAATAATATTTTCAATTTATTGTCTTATAAATTAATTATATCAATTAATTTGCTTTTTGTATTCAAATGCCCCCGTATTATTATTTATTTACTGCTGTTTATTTATTTCACAATCATTGGTTTAATCGGCATTTTAAAGCTTTTTTTTTCCTTTTTTTCAAATACCCCCATTGTCGGGGGAGGGGATTGCAGTTTTTATCAGTATGACCATGTCTCCTACTGTTTATAACTTTTAATAAAGCTGACATGACTCTTACTCACTTATCTTTGTTACATGTATGCTACCTTAGTCTACCCACTCGATCTTTTCATTTGCACGACATCTATATACAAAGAGATAATGTGTTCATTAGAGGTTTTGATTTTTTGGGAGGAAAACGCGAAATATACTTGAAAACAATTTGATTTACGTCATAAAATACCTTGTGTACGTACAAAAGGTGTTAGACGTTAATTTTTTAGACGACAACTCCGATTTTTATGACTTCAATAAAAACACAGATTGTTATATTTTTCTCACTAGTACAAATACTGTGAAATCAACTAAATTAGTTGAGTTCAATGTTCTTCGGTAAGAGAAATTTCATATTTCTTTGTGAACTTGTTTGTAGAGAATATGTGACATGAAAAATATTCGTTTGGATATAAATTCATGGATTTAGGGTCCCGACAAAATTTCACGAATTGGCCCACCAGACAGAATGGTGATTTCACAGTAGACAATTATGAAACATTGAATGTTTAATTTTATTTCTGCCTGTTCTTTGATTTCAAATACGAGTGATGATCAAAAAGTTCGTGAACTATCTCTATATTTAAAAACCACAATTCAGATCAGAATGAAATTTGGCACACAGAGTCATACACATGTTCTTTAAATAGCATACGTAATGGAACGTTTTGCCCCATGTTTGTGACGTCACAATGTGAAAATAACGTCAATATGTAGATTATGTATGGCAAAAAATGGTTGACCGAGTCGTATTCGAGAAACAAACCGCTGTTAAGTTAAATGTATATCTTGGAAATTCCTTTGCAGAAGCTTATAATAATTTGTACACGGTTCATGAAGACAAAAGACTTGCCAGAAGTTTTGTCATTAAATGGATTGATTGTTTTAGTAAAGGGAGGGAGATGTTTAAAAATTATGTTCGTTCTGCTGCCCATTGAACGCTGGAGAAGAGACGTGTCCTTTGTTAAGCAATTTGATATGAAAGATCGCCAACTTAAAATTAGAAAAATAGTTAAATATCTTTATAATAATATAATTATTAAATCCCTAAAATATCGTTTACTTTCTACTTTAAACATATTGATCAGATATGATGAAAAGAATTTAAGGTACATACTTTACCCACATGAACTGAACGACGCTCCAAAGACAGAGAAGTTGGGTTTTGATGATGAATATTAAGGTACGTGAAACGAATTAAGATTATGCATGTGACGTTTATTGTATGGAAATTGTACCTGAAAGATTGAAAGATGTTTTAAGAAGGCGTGTTCTTTCGATAATATTTATTAATGTTTATCTAATAATTTCCCAAGTAATTAAATTCAACTACCTAATCATTCAAGGAAAAGAAAAGATTTACAATATGTTTAATTTCATAATTATTACAACACAAGTCGTTCTTTCTAATATTTATTAATGTTTATATTTAAGAATTTATGGTTATTCTTTTGTGTTTTTTTCTTTACTCTACTTAGTGTCGTGTCCTGTTTATTATGTTATCGATGAAGAAAGGACATTTACACACACAGTTCGTTATGTACATTATATTGACATTTCTCGTTATGTCAACTTTCCATTACATTATGTCAACTCTTTATGAATTTTACTATTGCATTATGTCAACTTTCCATTACATTATGTCAACTCTTTATGACATTTAGTCACACTACTATTGCGTTATGTCAACTTTCCATTACATTATGTTAAGTCTTTATTGCATTAACTCGCACTTCAATTACATTGCGCCAATCTTCCATTGCCTTATATCAGCTCTTTATGACATTAAGTCAAAACAATTTTACGTGGTGTAAAGATGTTATTATAGAATTTAAACTCATTATTACATTATGTGCACTCTCTACTATTTGGTCTAAGTAGTTCATTACATGATGTGAATTTATCTTTAATTCAATATCAAGTCGCTATAACACGATGTCAGAATTTCATACATGATGTGAAAAAAATTGTCACATGTGGCCAATTCTTTACTATATTGTGTCATCAATATGCTACATGACGCCGGGAATCTATTACATGATGTCAATTTTCCCTTACTTTTTGACAAATCATTATTATGTTATGCCATTGTATCTTTACATTGTGTCTAAAATGCTTAGCCTCTTGTCAGTATATCTTAGAATATTTCAACTCTTTATTATGTGACGTAAGGTTTAGGTTATGCCTAAAAGTTCGTTTTGTGTTTTCAATATTACATGCACATATGTTAAACATGCAAATAATTTAAATTAAACGTATCAAATATTAAATTATACACAAGACTTAATTAATCCTTAATTAAATATCAGGTTAAATTAAAAACAGGATCATGTTCCCATGGAATCTTTATTGACGATTTGAAAAGAAACTTCTGATCTAACTACAAAACACTAAGCTTTTTATACTTTAACCCTCCTTTTTTAAAAAAAAAAGTGTAAATACATATCGTATCCGTGCACTGGTTCTAAAAGGCCCTCCCATCTTTAGTGACCAAAATATGCATGAAATTAATCAATTGATTTTACTTTGTAGGACATTGCATTAGTTTTACATAAAGTATAACTGAAATAAGTTTAAACGTTTTATTTAAAAAATCTAAAGCCACGGGCTTTACCCCTGGTCCCCAACTTAGACACCATATCGTTATAGCTACTCTTTTCAAGAACTGATATGAGCCCGTGTTAAAAGGCATGGTCAATTGATTTAAGTGAAAACGTAGATTTTTGTAACAGAATTCTGGTCCTGGAATGGTTGAAAAATTACTAATTCCAGTGGACGTTGCATTGTTTTTGAAAGCTGGGGAGGTTTGTCAGCCAGAAAAAAATAACGTACAAGAAAAAGCGAAAAAAAAATCCAAACTCGAAAATCCTATGAAAGGGGGGGGGGTTTTCAGTCCTTAAAAAAATTCCAAATTACTATCCTGGCGTATTGTATTTTTGACCTATTAAGATGTTATTTATTAATTTATTGCAAACTTTATAGAATCTGAAGAAATATTGGCTTAAAATGTTTGCATATGCGTCTATAAATAAAATGAAATAACCCAAATAGCAGTTTTGTGTTTATTTCATTTATATGCCATAATATGGAGAGGGTGCAATTTTCCTTACAAAAATATTAGCGTCTTGTGTTTTCGACCTAAATATAGTATCAACGCCCAATCAGTATTGGCTATAAGTATCTATTGGATATTCCAAACAATAAAAATACGATTGTCTTTCTTTCAAAAAAAAACATTGAACAAGTTGCAAATTTTGGTTGCAAATACATTTACTCGTTGGTTGAACCCACCTGTCAGTAGCTGTGCATTTCCACAAAAAATCAATGAAATTACGTTATATTTTTCAGTTTAAATTTGTAAGAAAGTGCCCATATTTAAGGAAGAAAAAAATTCATTTGATCCACCCATTCATTTCAATATTCATGCGTCTCTTTGACAGAGATCTTAATTTACTTTCGAAAAAAGTAATCAAAAAATCTTTGTAATTAACCGATTACGCCTTTGATTAATCAACATATAAAATGAGCATTAGTAAAAAAGACTAGAATTTCTGACAACGGACTAAAACCATCGGGGGAATTCCGTTGAATTAATTATTTTGGGTATTTTCACTACATTTGTGCTGCAAATGTATTTTTCCAAGTGTAGCAACCGAAAATAATGATCTACCCTGCGGTATCTGCACGGGAAGCAGATTATGAAAAATGGGTCGAAAGTACAATACGGTCGAAAAAAGGATACGAGACGATACATTACCCTTATACTTCAGCAAAAAGTGGGACTGAATTTCAATGAACATTTTCTATGATAAAGTTATGTCGGAAAAAAGAGGAAGTCAGACCCCCCCCCTCCTCATATAATGTGTCCGTAATTCGTCCTAATTAATCAGCCCCCCCCCCCCCTTCCCAGTCCTGAAAACACGGTTATCAACTTTGACATAATGTAAATGTATTTTACAGCGCGTAATGAACATTTGTAATCAACATGATAAAGAATTAACACAATGTAAAGATAGTTTTAAATCACGTAAGAAAGAGTTAACATATTCTTATTAAATATCCACATATAGGAATGGAGTTTTGACATAACGTAATAAAGTGTTGATATAATATGGAACGCCGGGACTTCTCCATAATACATGTTCATATTATGTTATTAACCTTTTTACATCACGTAATAAAGAACTGACATAAAGGTAAGATGTATTCACCTCACATTGTGATGACCTCGGCGTAAAATAAAGATACATTAACATCACGTAATAATGCTTTGCTTTAATAGAAATATACACTCACAAAAGGGAATGGACTTTGACTAAATGTAATGATAAATTTAATCATAGAACACATGTAAAACGAAATTAACTTGACGTAATGCAATTTTGATCTCACATATTAAAGAAATGAAATAATATAAAGAAATATTCATTTCACGTAATTAAGTTTTAACACAATGTAAACATATTTTCACTTCACATAATGAACTTTGGTCTTCAAGTTATAAAGTGCCGACATAATGGAAGAATGTGTTTACTTCATGTAATGCAGCATTGACATGATGTAAAGATATTTTTACATTACCCCATAAAAAAATGATATAACGTAAAGATATGTTCACATCACGTAATGATAGATTGACATAATGAATGCATAGTTTTATGCTATAAGGCAGTGATGGCGTTCCATATCCCCTTGTTTTCGCAATAGTGGGAGAAGGGAATAATTGATAACTCATGAAATGTATTTTATATTTAAATCAGGGAATGATAATCAGTCGGAAAAATGCATTGAAAGGTACATGTAATCAGAGGGGCTGAATTTAAACATTCTATGAAAGATGTACATTATATCAAGTGTTCTTTCAAAGTTATTTTTGATAAACTGTGTGTCTGAGATTTAATGCCAAAATAACACATACTTATACAACAGTAATAGATTTATTTATTTATCTAAACAGAAATTCGTGCAAGTTTAAGTCAATCAACGAGTCCATGGTCGTCTGCTAAAACACAGTGTGCCCCTCTTGGATCCCAAACTTCCTTCAATGTCTCAAATGATTCAATAGTTCTCTCCAATCGCTCGGCCACAGATGGGGTATTTTGGATAGGAGCTTATGTGGAACATACAAAATGGATAAAGATTCTTGGTAGGTATATCTTGCACTACAAAAAGCTAGTCATAGAACTAATACAGTATACACAAGTTGAAGATTAATTATTGATTGTTTAATATAAAGCTATATATATGACAACATGGAAAAATACAATTCTTTAAATTCAAAAGTTTACAAAGCATCAACAGGAATAAATTATTCCACATTCAAACAATTGCAGTCAAGTTTGATTTAAAAGCTTTTAAGATTAATAGAACAAACAAAAGCTTTTAATAGAACACGCAAGAACTATTTGGAATGATCTCAATATAATCTAATTCTGGTTGTAACGCTGTATTTGATTGGATAAAAAATTTACTTCATATCGTATAAAATGGCTTGCCTACGTCACAATGACTTTCGTCAAAAACGTATCAATCCGCTTGACGTTACATTCCAATTTTCTACAAATTGAAGTCATTTTGTTAGAACAATTATCTTTTTTTCTTTAACCAAATGAATGATAATTAAATTATAACCAATGAATTTAATATCTACCCATTTTCTATGGTATAAACTGGGTTGGAACAGTTTACGCTTTTTTAATAAACCGCTTCGCGGTTTATAAAGCGTAAACTGCCCCAACCCAGTGTATACCGTATAAAATGGGTAGCTATTAAATTCATTCCTTAAATAGAGAAATGCATTGCTGATATAGAGAAATACATTGCTTAAACTGTATATATGGTTCATAATATTATATCACGATATTATTACAGGTTGTCACTACGTCGGCCTCATTGTCTCAAGCCCAATCCAAAACAGCAGAGTACTGGAGACACATGATGTGAAGTCCTGTCATGACTATTGTAAAGGCGCTACGGTTTTTGGTCTAGGTGTACGTAAGATTTTACAACACATTAGAAGAGTTCTACTTTCTCTTTAATGAAAAAAACCAAACAATTTATAAAGAAATGTGAATGATTTATGGTTTAAAACAGGCCCGTAGCAACGATTTTAAAAAGTGGACTTCACCGAAATATTCGACAAACAAAAAAAGTTATATGTCCAAACACTCTTGTCTTTTTTCAAAAACTGGGGATGGAAGTCGAGGGACTATTTTCTACCATTCTTTTTAAAATTCTTGAAATACTAAATGTTTGACCTTAAAGCAATAAAAATGGGAACAACCAGCATCTTAATGAAAATTTACAAATTAAAACAATACAAACTATAAGACTATTCGAACAAAAAAGTGACCATGACCCCCAGTGTTTTACGGGCCTGTCCAGTTGTAATATCAAACAATGAATATAAAAAATATTATCATCAAAATGCATCTGTATGAGAAATAGTGAAATTTTTACGATATTTAAAGATTTAAGTTTTCGTGTGCTTACATTCCGTATTTAGTCTATCATTTTCACTTGTCATGGTTTATTTTAGTCTAATAGCTGCTACTGCTACGGAGGAAATTTCTCTTTATCTCAAATCAGAAAGTGTGTACCTCAGAAGTGTTCCGGATCTCAGAACGATTTTTGTGGCGTCGACTATAATGTTGTTGTCTATCAAATAGGTAAAATATTCTTTTAACCATTGGTATAACTTCTGGTTTGGTAATATTGAGTTTTTTTATTTAATTAATGTGTTTATACCAACACATTTGTTTTTTTTTTAATATTCTATGCAAGAGAGCAGAAATCAAGAGTATCAAATCAGAAAAGTCATCACTAGAAATAAAATGAGGAATCAAAGACTTATTTCGAAAACTATCGCTTGATTAGAGATACAAAACTTTGTTGATAAACAAAATGTAAAATAATGTTTTATAACATGAAACTGAGATTTTAAATATTAAGATAATTATCTTTTTATACCAGTTTCTTCACAGTACCAGGGACTGGGGGAGTGTCTAGCCTCTGGTTATAATGGCGAATATAACACTACCGGTGCCCAGTATTTCTGGTTTGGGAAACCCGTTGTTTTACCATGTGACAATTCAGAGTTAGGATACACATATCGAACAGGTAAGCATATTACTTGTTCGGCATTTTATTTTCTACGGTTTTTTGGGTTAATTTAAAAAGGATCAATTTTGTGATTGGTTAGCGCCAATGTTTACAACTGATTTCATCAGAGGCATCCATAGGCTGTGATTATTTGCAAGCTTTGTACCCGATTATACAGTTACATTTTTCTTTATTTACTCATAAATTCCGTATATCTTTGAATTAACGTAAAAGAAAAAAGTAAATTGTTTTTAAAAAGTGTGGGACGAGTTTTATGAAGTTCATTCATTTCTGTCTGAGGTTTTCAATTTTTTATTTATACTTCCGCGCAGTGCTACATATACTTATGACTTATTGTTTGTTACCTGCAGCTTTAAACTTTCCCCGGAGTCATCATCTATTTGTCTACACATTACCCGTAGAGTCATGGCAAGACGCCGTGCTGAGAAGCTACCAAACCGCCCAGGGTCTGCTGGAATTTCCTACCTTTCTTATTCCTAAACAATCACTGGCGTCACCAATGGCAGACGACAAATACTGGGTGGGGTTATTCAGAAGACACAAGATGGTGTTTGGCTTAGGTGAAGATGTTTTGATGATATTGATATTAAATTCAGTAAACATTGTTAATTATCATATAGGCTATCATATCTTAAAGAAAAAAAATTGTGAAGAATAACAAAATTTAAAATATCGATTCTCGGATAGGTTATCATCCAAATTTTTTATGTAAATATGACGTTGTTTCTCAAAGGTGTTGATACATAAATTAGAAAAAAATTAAAACAAATATAGAAATGTTAATACATGTATTCTTACAGTACTTGTATATTTAAACCCAGGCACGTAGTATCGTTTATGAAAGATGGGCCAAAAAATGAAAATTGTCAAATCTGAAAATTCTGTCTCTTGAGAAAAAGGTTTATTTCAAAACCAATGTTAATACATGTATTCTTGCAGTACTTGTATATTTAAACCCAGGCACGTAGTATCGTTTATGAAAGATGGGCCAAAAAATGAAAATTGTCAAATCTGAAAATTCTGTCTCTTGAGAAAAAGGGTTATTTCAAAACCAAAAAAAATATACATTACCTCTTTACCTCACTTGGACTATTTTGACTATACTGCAATAAAAGGTCGGGGGGTCTAATTATGTGCTTCCCAAGATCAATAGCGTTTACATTGTACCTGTTCACTATCAAGAAAATGTCGATCAGTTCCAACATCTGAAGCAAGTCTGGAAGTGTCTTTTTAAGATTTAGATGCATCACTCATGAAATTTTAATCCTAACTGGTCATAAAATAATAGAGCTATTCCATAAACATTACCCTGATATTCTTCTGGAAAACTTTAGGCAGATTCAAATTAAGTCTGGAAGTGTCCATCAATTGAAACATCATTCTTGCTAATTTGGTACAATTAGGGTTACAATTTACTCATCTAGGAAATATAGGTCAGATCAAATATTTGAAGAAGGTTGGATAGTGTTCATCCATAGATGCATCATCCATGAAAGATGGGTCCAGATAGCGTTCATGGTTCCTCGGAAATGGACCTGCTCCAAAAATTGTAATCTGATCACTCGTGTGGAAAATGTAGGTTCGTCGAGCATCAAAAGCAAGTCTGGCAATGTCCATTCCTAAAAAATACATTAATATGTTCTTGTAGAGCTCATAGTTGCATGGAAATGGACCCGTGTTCGTGCTGGTTACCAGTATCTTGCATTACCTTTGTTTACATTTTATTGCAGTTACGTGTGTATGTGTTTGTTTATATACTGCACTGACCTGTACAAATATAATTGTACGTTTCTTTGGTATCTTACTTTCTTGCATTAGACAAAGTATTACAGTTATATTTGCATAGCTGCGTCCGTCTACATCGGGTCGACTGATTACACAGAACAGTGTCGCAATCAATCCCTATATATAGGGGACCTCAGATATAGCGAGAATCCGAACAAAAATGGCGGAAACATTCCTTTGAAGAATCGTGTTCAGCTTTAAGCCCCTATCAACATCGTTGAGCTGAGCTAAAAGTAATACTTGAAAACAAAGAGAAGAGATGGGTAGGGCGATACTTCGTGCCAGAGAAGTATGACAAACAAACTTATAATATAAATAATCATTTAAACATGCATGAAAAACAATTATGTTTTAGATATACCAAACATTTCCATCACCAATTGTGTTGGGGGAAAACTAAATGCCGACGGAAAATTGACAACGGAAATTCGTTCCTGCGATGACTCATTACGAGTGTTATGCGAGTTCAGTGACCATAATGACGTAACCCCTGCAGCCTTGACGTCAGTGACGCCTATGGTAGAGCCGAAGATGTTATCTTCTACAGCTAAACCTGAAAACGGTTCCACTAAAGCTAACAATATCTTTAATTCGGGGACAGGTATTTTCTTTTAGTTTTTAACTTTATCATTATCATTTATTTGAAACCTTCCCAAACATATTTCAGATAGATTTGTTCAAGACTTCACCAAATACAACACATTATCATATTAACCCTAATCAAAAAAAAGTCGACTGAGTTACAAGACAAGCTAAGTGAATTGCACATTAAAATATTATTGAGGATAAGCAATTTGTTTCACTCTTTAGGTGGAAAATATGTTTTCGTTTGCACTACGTTCATGTATTAAGATATTGGCTCAAGGTATTTTCTTGTTATATTTTCTTGTTATAGTACGACTTCTTATGTATTTCGATCGAGATATTATCGTTTTCTCAAGATCAAGCTGTTTCTCTATATGAAATGTCAGTTATATATGCGAAACAAACAGTTAAAAATGAAGTCATGTGTTTTGATCTTGCATTTGATGTTGATTTTATTTTTACAAATACATACATTCCAACTAAAAAAATGACTTTTGTCCACTCTAGATGTATGTACAATGAATCTTGTCCACAGTGAAAGGTTAAATATCCATCAATCGTTTAAATATGTCCCTTTCTAATAGATTTTACAGACAACTTGAAATGGTACCTCGTGCTTGGTGGGCTTGTCGCCGTCTTCCTTTTGGTGGTTGTGTGCACCATCGTCTGGGCAATTTTGTAAGTAAATGTCGCTTTTGAAACCATTTGGAGAGGTATATAACGCACTTTTTTGCAAGTTTTACTTTTATCTTGAATTCTGTTTGAGTATTTAAGTTTCACTAACATACACATTTTCCTCGCAACCAAAAACAGAAGGATCGTTGAACTGTAGAGAAATACATGTACTAATAATTCTGATGCATTTATTTACTCCCCAATCATGGATTCCTTCATATTAAGCTAAAATTAATTTCTTTAAAGCAATGACTGAGTGATAACATTATTGGTCTTTGACTTACAAGTTTTACATAGTTATACAACTTATGTATATTCCTGTATGTGAATTTTTAAAAGAATAAAAAAAAATAATATTAGTTTTTGTTATATCTCTGAACTCCATGTGTTTTCTTAAAACATAAATTCACTGCCACGATTATTATTAGCAAAACATGAACTGTGAAATTTCCAAAGACCCTTACACATAGATATTTTTTTTATTTTGCAGAAAAAAATTAAAGCTGTACCATCTCAGTATATGAATGATTTCGACGTTAAACATGATTTTATATATATATTTATATATATATGACCGCAAAAAATGGGAGCAAATATTTACATGGAAATGTATCTTAAGAACATTTCTTCTTGTCAAGAACATCAGGGTTATACTAATTCTTTAATTTTTTTTATGATAAACATGGTCACTTTAATAACTTTACCACCTGCATACGGAGGCTTCCAGTTGACTTGATCCCAAGAGCATGCTAAACGTTTTTTAAACGACTCAAGTTATTGGAAACAAATTGAAACAATAATACCAACAGTCTCGCTTAAAGTCATCATCTAGCAAGTTATGTGGTCGATACAATGACCATATCATCAAACACAATCTATCATTAAGTCAAATGCTAACTGACGTATTTCATACTAATGGTTAGACATTGTTTACACACTGCATTGTGTACAGGATTTCCCCCTATTTTCCAATCATGAGAAGGAGCACACTGAGGGTGTGAATGGTTGGCCGGGGATCTTCACTCCTCCAAGACAACTGATCCCATCTCTGATGATTTAGAGGTTCTTGTTTGCAATGCGTCTGATTTGAAATGTTTAAATGAACTGTTGAGCTTGAATACTGTTTGTTTTTTTCATATATTTTTTGGCACTATCCTCAGTCATTTCAATTTATTTGGCTAGGGTGGGGTCACAGCAAGAGACCGAAGGGTCATGGTGAAAGTGATAAAAATCACTTAATTCTTTTTTGACAAAAACAAGTATGAAATTTTAGTAGATATTCTTTAAAGAAATAATGAAATATTCTAGGGTGTATTTAGTAATTCTCTGACTTGATACTCAGTTGAACATAAATGTCAATGAGTTACTTATTCATGTCTTCCGAGAAGAAAGCCTAAATCTTATGGAAAAACCACAGATGTTATGATATAACGTGACTAACGAAATTCTGCAGATAGCTCCACTTTTAAAATATTTTTTCACTGAATATCATTAGTGGAAATAATCAATTAAAACACAGTAATTACTGCTTATTTCCGAAACGGAGGCAGGAGTATATCGCACTAATGGTCGATTATTTTGCCAGGAAATCTTCACTCAGTAAGGTTCAAGAAGTGCAATGAACGTCTTAGGGCCGTTATTGGAAAATAATCAGATAAATGCTCAGATTCAAAGTTATCTTTGGTCAGTGTTCTTGGAAAAGGATTTTATATATTTTTTTTTCTTCATAGGGAGTTTCATTTTATCTTCTTAAATCCCTTTTTACCATACCAGATGAATTGACTTAAAAATCTCTTCTGTATCCTTTTTAATAAAAAATTGATAATATTTATTTCAAATCATAAAAAATTAATGAAGATAAAGCTATGAACATAGTTATACATTACAAATAAAACTACTGCAGTTTTAAAGGATGTCCTACAAGGGTTATTTTAGACTACAGGTTTCAAATTAAATTATTACAATTTTTGTATGTTTAAATTAAAAATCTGGACATCTGTAACCTTCTGTAATCGAGAAAATTGAAATGAGAATGACTCGAATCACAAATCTTAAAAATAAACAGATTCATTATAAAACAAATAACAAATGACATTAAAATATATTATTAAATATAAAATTTCTGCTACTCCTATTTTCATTGTTTCTATTGTTTTCAGGAAAATCAAACGGCGGAAAACAACAAACATCCCAGAGAGTACACAAAACAACTATACAGATTTCAGAGTTGTCCTTCAGAACAGGACAGGTGATAAAACGACAGCAGGAGAAGATCTGTATTTCACTATACCAGAGCAAGAAATGAATCCCGACGCAATGGTTGATAGACCTCGATTATCACTTCCTCAAAGAATTTATGTAAGTACAGAATCCAATGCAAAAGAAGAAACAACGGTGAGCGATGAAGACAACGAAATGGAAAATGAGTATACAGACATCACAGAGGAAATTGACGAGGAAATATTTCCGATTAAATCAAATAGCGTATCGATGAGCAAGAGAAATGTTGGACGAGATGCACAGTATTTTGTTTTGGAAAAAGCTGATTCCACTGAACTTCAGTCATCTTTTAAATTTAAGAAAAGTGAAAATAATGCAGGTGACCTGTATGATCAAGTTGAAGGAATAGATACAAATTTATATCATGAATTGGAAAAACAAGTGACTGTAGAAAATGTTTCCAGTAATTTAAACAATGAGTCGAAAAAACCTGACGTTATAAACAATATCTATCATGTATTAGAAAAACCTGTGTCTTTTGAAGGTGCAAATGCACAAGATCGAAACAAATCTGTTTCACGAAAGTCCTGCAAGAAAAACGTTTCGTTTTCCCGTAAAACTGAGACAAGTTCGGACAAATCGTACGAAAAAATATGGAAAGAAAGTGCTAAACCCAGTAAAGTTAAAAGTTTGAAAATTAAAGGTCGACAAGGAACTTCACAGGACAGAACACACGCCAAGGTCAAGGTTTCCGCGTCGTCACCAGTAGTGAAAGCTGCTGTTTGCAAAAGTCGCGGGTCTTCCAAAAAAGTATCAAGAAACAAAGTAAGAGTCAGCGGATTACCTGATGTTCTAGCGTCATCGAATGATTCAATGTACGACATGCTGAAAACTTCCATAAAAACTTCCGGTGCTCCTCGTCAAAATGCTTGTGACGAAGACTACGACACAATGGAAAGTGTCAGAGCTTTCCTCGATCAACCTTCAACTGGTGGAAAATGATAATTGCATTGATTTTTTTTAATTTTATCGACAGAAACATAAATAGATGAACAATAAATAATTATACTTAGAACTTTAACTTGCGTGTTGTTTGATTAATAACAGTTACTTTTAATGGAATTTTTTAAATAAAAGAGAGGGTTTTCACTTCCTAATCATCTGCAACATTTTTAACCGCAATTGTTACTTGCTATTGTTATTCAGAATTCAAAACTTGATCGAACTTCTTTAAAAGACCTTTTGCCAACTACAACAATTCTGACGGCATTTGAATGTCTCAGGCAAGCTGGAAAACAACAATTGTTTTGTTTCTGGCTTACAGCAAATATTGAACTTTCAACAGTTTGCTTCGTTGACTTTGAGCAAGAGTATGTCACGTAAAAAACGTAACGAATTTAGGGCATTGATAGTTTTCATATGTATGAGGTCAACTAACAAGTAAACTTCTGACAAATGAAATGTCCTCAGCTGATTCGAAACGCAAGAGTATACATTGGGTAAAATTAAACTGAGGCAGAGTAATGACAAATAAATTGATGTTACAAGGATTTTAACAGTCTTATTAATGTCAGAATTTTTCGAATTCTATAAACTTTATAATTGTGATTATAAGGTAACAAATGCAGCCTATCTTGTGGTATTTTATCTTATATCTTTGACACCGATTATTGTGCCAGTTTTTGTACTGAATCTGATTAATCTTACAGCAGTTTTATAAAACACTTTTAAAACGAAGGCATAAAACAATTCAATTTTATAGGCCTTATATATGACGACTTAATACTTCTATATTTCATTTATAGCGAGCGCAGCGAGCGTCGCGAAGCGACGCTCGTCACTGCGAGCTCTTAAAGCAACGCCTGTGCGAAGAGAAAATTCGGAATTCTGCACATTCATTCGATAGAATTTTTTGATGCCGTAATTTGGACCCACAATGCATCACTTGTTTTAGCCACGTTAAAGCTACGTTCTCGTGAGAATAGTAGCAAAAGTTCTACTAAAAGTAAGCATGCCCTTATTTAATGGATAAATATTAAAGATAAATAGCAAACGAAACGTTCTTCATTTATTTTCAGAACTATTCAGGGTTCTTTTGGGGAAAGAACGACTTCATGTGACGTCAGAGTCTAGACGCATCAATTGTCACGTGCAGTTTGATGTACGAGCCCGATTTAAATTCTAAAAAAATAAACATCTGCGCTCGCCATAACGGTCGTACCGTCAACATATTATTCTAATAATAATCAGGAATGTGATCACTTGCTCTCATGTAATTACCAAAAGTATGTATTGTTCAGTAAAATAGAAAAAGGAATATAACCCAAGAATGCTTTATAAGTTTTGAGTATAGATATCTTCATGTAAGGAACTGTGAAACATAGATGGCTAGGTAATCAAGGTATAGATGAGAAAAGAATTATATAGAGGAATAATGATAAAAAATTAACAGTACACATTAATTTAACAAGGCTACCTAGTAAGTGGTAGAAAATACAATTATGATTCATTATGTATGACTGGACAGACGTTAGTTCATTCTCTTGACGATGCAAATGCTTTGAACAATATGCCTTTAACATTTCCTGCATTTATTGTCGACCAGATTTACTACCTTAGGGCTCAGACGAACCATTATACCATATGGAAGAAATTAAAATTACAGATAACGAATTATTAGACAAATTATAAGATCTTAGTGTATATATAGACCATCAGCTAATGATAAGAAATTTAAAACATATTGCAAAATAACCCATAAGTACTTACTAAATTACTTGTTAAATCGCTTAGCTTGAAACCATTCCTAATTCTTGGAAAATTGTTCAAGCTACACCTGATTAAAGACATAAAGGAAATGCAGATGATGTCCAAAATTAAATACTAATATCAGAAACATATGTTTTTCTTTGCAAATTATTAGAAATAATTATTGTAAAACACCTGCACAATGGTATTTTTTTTACAATGATATATAAGCCCCAGTCAGGATTTCAGGCAGGGAAATCAACTACTACCGGGTTCTGAAAATCTATAGAATTATTACATCCAATCTTGTTAAAGACGTAAATGACAAAACTTTAAAATATGTATCTTTTGACATATCTAAAGCATTAAGAATTGATAGGTATTGATATCCCTAAGGAATCCTGTTAAAATTTAGTTCAGCTTCGTATTAAGCTATATACGAATGAATATCAAAAAGTTCGCGAACTATCTCTATGTTTACAAAACCACAACTCAAATCAGAATGAAATTTAGCACACATTGAGTGATACACATGTTCTTTAGATAGCATGTGTAATGAAACGTATGATCATATTATCCGTGGTCAAAATTTTATCCACTGTCAATTAATTATGCTAGTAGACTGAGTTGTACTTGAAAATACCTATTTACAGAAAGATTTTGTATGTGAAAAAATTTAGGTAAAAATAGTGGCTTTGTACTGAAATTTAAGTATAATCTTTTTTTATTGAGAGTATCTGTGTTATGTTATTGTTCATAATTTAATCTAGTATTGACCGTATCAACCTGCACATGTACAATTGTATCTTAGATGCTTTATAAAAAGTAACTAATTTGATATTCATATGAAACTAAATTTATTTTTAAAAACTCGTACATTACTTTTATTTATATGACGACTTAATACATCCAAGTGTACCTTAATAAGGGACCCCAGAGTCTGACTTTCGGTTTCTAGTTTTGGCTACATTATTTGAAAAAAGACGATATTGTAGTAATCTAACCAAATCTGATAAAAGTGATGACCTAAACATTCATATTGTCAGCTTCCTTTATTTATGCAGCACTGAACTCTCCTCACCTGCATATGGAGTTAAAGTCTAGCTCCAAACTGATTCGATGTGAAAGAGTATGCTCTGAGTGGAAGTAACTTCATACTTTGACCAGTCGACAGAGATGCCCTGATGCTTTTAGAGATCTGTGTTTGCTACCAATTTGTATTGTTTTAATGAACTTTTTGAGTTTGAATACTGTTTGTTATCTAGAAAAACTATCCTTTTAGTGCCATTAATGAGAAAAAAAATAATCCGTCCCTGTAAGTGTTAATTGTTCTTACAATACTTTCAGAAAAATATGACCTTTTGATATAATTTGTCTGTTGGTTGCATCAAGGTTAAGTTTGGACACTTCTCCGAATATCACGTTTCAAATGAAAAATATAAAAACTGTATCTATAAAGAACATGCACTTTCGTCAACTCATGATCTTATTATATATCTTAAAATGTCAAAACCGATAGACATATTAAAGACACAATAAGCCAATCTAAGTACTTTTTATCGTCTTTGACTTTGGTTCTAACAATAAAGGACATAAAATACTTTTATCAAAACTTTTAGTTTAAGTAAACTGGCAATATATAATCGCATGAAACATTTGAGCTTATCATAGAGAGTGAAAAAAAAAACAATGGTTCAAGTACCATTTGATTTCCAATGTAATAAAACGTCTTCTGAAAATTATTGACATCTACAAGTTTTGAAAAAGTACAAATAAATTGCTTTAATTCATGACGTTACAATTGGCATTTAGGAAGTCATATCAGGACAAAATGTTTTAAATGCTCACCTGCTTTATATATGGCCCTTCTGTTCAGAAAATTCCTTTTCCTAGATATGTTTATATAAAACAATGTTATGGGCCTACCCTATCCAACAAACTTCAATCTACACAACTTGAGGATAACTTCGTATAAATGTGATTTATAATGGAATTACTGTTTATAGGAAGAAGACTTTTAAAAAAAAAAAAAAAAAAATTCTGAATAAAAGTTTGATTGCCAATTGGACCCCATCAAACTCCCGTGGGTCATGTTTTTGAATATATTAAAATCTAACTGAGCGACCTGTTGATCCTTCCTTTGAAAAATTTAAATGAACACTTTATGAGGATAATGACCTATGAATTTCAGTAACTGCTTTTCAAGAGTTTCCCTATATATTATTATTCCCACTTTGATCCCCTGATGTTGCCCCACCCTACCCGATTGAGTATGAATTTGAACAATTATCTGAAATACACATTGCCTAATAATGCCTCGAAATTCATATACCCTTGGCTTTGAAGTATGATCCCAAAAGTTGTATTTGTTGAAAATCTAAAAACTGTCCAAATTTTTTTAATGAAAGAAGTTAATTATAATGGATAAAGGACTTTATATATTTATTTCAAGATGAACTAAAATAAAATAACGAATTCCTCATTTACAATGAAATATATAGATATTCAAGCCCAAAAGTCCATTAAACAATACAATTGTTGGAGCAGAGCAAACACGGATCTATCAAACATCAGAGGAGAGGTCCATGGAGGAGTGATTGTATTTGCTGACAAGATCGTTGTATCAATCATGGAACTTACGAAATGATGACTTTAAACAAGACTGCTGATAATCTTGTTTCATAAACGTGTTCGTCAATGACTTACCTCGATTTAGAAATTGTTTGTACGTAGAGCATACTCTTGCGTATCGAATCAACTTAGAGATATTAACCCCGCACGAAGGTGATAAAGGTATATTGCGCATAAGTAAGAGAAGTTGAGGATTGAAAAGTTAAATTCAATCATCACTTTTATCAAATTTATCAATAAGCTTTGTTGTTACATGTAGATTGTCATTAACGTTTTTTAATGAGATATCCAAATATGAAACAGATGTATTTAAGACTCAGTGGTATCTTTTATTTCAAGCTCAGAAATTGAGTGATGACCCACATTGACAAAGTGTACATTAAAGTTAGATAAAATACCAAAGGCAAAATTGTTATAACTTTAATCAAATTTTCAATTTCAGTTGCACCATACAATTTGCTCGCCTTGTTTACTTCTTTGAATTTTGCGGACATTTTAAAAAACCTCTCTAGCTCTGCTTTGAGCTCCAACATAACATGATCGGGGCAGCTTGGGTGACATGCATGCTATACCCCCGGTAATTGCCTTATAGAATATGTTTATTCTTAAAAAAAATAAAAATTTTATAAATTTCAAACTAATGTTTAACGTATATTGTTTTGTGTCTTGTCAATGAAAATTTTAAGAGTTACGCTTGACTTTGCTACATTAAAATTAGTCAACTGGTAGCCCAGTTTTTAAATTAGGTCGTTTCTTTTAATATTTGTGTATTGAAACAAAACTGGAGTTTAACTTAACGTATTTAGCCAAAATAGTTATGAACTTTAATACTGTAACATATTTGTTTCTGATGCATAAAGAGCGTTTATAAGCAAAATTGATTCCTATTTCTAAGTTCAGGGTTTCAGAAAGGACTGAAAATTTATTGTTAGTATTAAGTTTTATTTTTTTCATTTTACAATGTTTTACGTATACATTGTATTTCATGATTTTCTTCTGAAAGATACGTTTTGGAGTTGTCACCTGGAAAGATTCATTTTATCTGCGATAAGTAATCGTCTGATACACGAGACTTCTGCGCAGAACAGGAAGTCAATAGGAAGCCCAGATCGTAACGAATCACAATGTTTCGACACAAATGCTCATTTATAGGACACTTCTTAAGTTATTTTGGCATGGCGACGAGCAAGATTGTTTTTGTAATAAATGAAAGAGTCATTTGCTAGCCTACCACTGGTGTAATGTTTCTGGAAATTTGTGCTTATCGATTTTGAGTACAGATGACTTCAAAGAGACAATTCACTGTTGATGTTGAAAAAATACATTGCATTAATAAACTTATAATTTTGGATAATATGACTAAGAATTTTTACGCCATAGAGTTTTATTTATCTCGTACATATAATGTTGTTTTCTTCGTGTGACAGTAAATACTAATACTGTTTCTCAGAGTGTGCCAATGTATACGTTATTCATGGAATCCGGTTTGGATCAAGTAGTTAAATATCGCACCATCGAGCAACGACAAAAGGTTCTATGACGCGAAAATGCGAATACGATCAAGCGATGGCGCGTTGACGGTATAGCGCGAAGACAATGATGCGATGGCGTGACATTGCGATGAAGATAGTGCGATGGTGCTAAGCAGCGATAGTTAGCATTGCTTTATACTCATCATACTATCGCTTCCTCGTTCTATCGCATATCATCTCTTTGTCACACCATCGCATCACTGTCATCGCTTCTTTGTCTTTGAATATCACTCTATCTATGCAAATTTCGATGGAGTGATGATACGATAGTGAACTACAAGGCCCTATCTACGGAATGAACATGGCTGTAAGGTTTGTTAAAAAAAATAATTTTGTATCTTACATGTTTAATTTGTTTATCAAGATATAACATTTATAACTCATTTATAACATATCCCAAGATTCCATTAAATTTTCAAGGGATAATACAAGGCAAGGTTATTTTTTTCACTAGGTTTTATTGCTATAAGTTTATCGACTGAAATGATATATCGATTTTCAGATATTGATCGTAACGAGATATGAAATCATATCGATATAGTCTGTTGATATGATAAAATGTTATGGATATAGATATATCGATTTTAATTGATGAATATATGCGATAATAGAATTTTTCGTTAAATAAAGTTTTTTTGAATAGAAAATTGGCGGAAAAAATAATGAATCTTTTTACTGTTAAAGATAAATCAGTAAACCTTATGTATCGGAAAGTGTATTTGCCATCGTGTACGCTGAAGGCTGAGATCAAATTAAAAAGGGAATGGAGACACACTAAAAGTTCTTCATCGAAAGCTGTTGTACCGATGAACACTTTTGAAGATACAAAGAATTTCTGCCCCTCAGCCAGTGCTTAAAAAAACTGAGTAAGAAATGTTTGTTTACAGTATTTATCCACTTTATATATCGACAATTCCTAAGAAAATATATATATAATTTTTCTTAAATGTCATGGGGTGTTTTTCTTAAAAGTTATATATTTAATTTGGCTGAAACCACACTTTTTCCTCTATTTAAACTATGTGACTAAGAATTATACAGATTGGTTGAAATCACAAATTATTTATATTTTTTAATAATATCAAGAGATTACAAAACATATATTTTTATACAGGGGGGTGTCTTGCTGGGAGGTTTAAGACTGTGGAGGTTCGCGTCTCATGAACAGATCCTATGTATACCACAGAGTTGAACAACATCAAATAATTTACAAAGTACATAAGGGAGTGGCCCTTTTATAATAGTTTATTTTCTATTTTCGTTTCATTAGCGATTTACAATCCCCTCTGAACTCAGGAGATATAAGCAGTGATATATCAGATTCCCCCTTTAAAATTAAGGTACAAAACCCCCTATGAAAAATGCATATAATTTAACTGTTGATATAGTTTTAATCTAACATTTTTAGATATGTTTATTATGATTTGTATGTCTATAATTTACACAATAGCAAATAAATGGTACATAAGACACTTCCGAAAAGGGAAAAGATAATATTCAAAAGATTTTAAAATAATGTTCAAAAATGCAACTTTTCATTTTTTTAAAATCCCCATATATCAAATCGAATAACGCCACATATTTTTTTTCTTCATTCGAGAACTATTATATCGACATGATTAAAGATCTTGTAGAAATAGTTGAAAGATGAATGATAATATTTAAAACAGTTGAAATTTTAAAATAAAATCTCGAGTTTTGAACAAATATATATGTGGTTTTTGCCTTTATTATGTAAATACAGTATTCCAAGGTACAATTAAATTCTGTATAAAAATAGTATACACTTTTCTGTATTAATAAGTCGAATTGGTATAAAACTTATATAAAAGAAGAACAAGAAAAGCTGTAGATTCCTTTAACTTCGACATTTAGTACATATTGAAAGACTGTAAGGTTTTTAAAAAAATAATTTTGCAATCTAACATGTTTAATTTGTTTATTAAGAAAAATTAAAAAACAAATCCCAAGATTCCATTTTATAGTTGGATTTACTAAAAAATTATATCTGTTTCTAACAACCATCTTTAATTTATAAGATCTTAAAATGTCGCTTCCCTTACTTATATAAATAGGACGTTGAAGGGTGCTGGTTCAGTTTATATAAATCAATATAAAGTTTCTTTTATCAAGAAAAATGTTTATAACAGCTGATTTAAAGAAAAATTTCAAAAGACATGTATTGAATCGGTACATATATCTAATTTTTTTAAATCAATTTATCTTTTTCAAATAGAAAATTTTAAGCCCCTCAATCTTTTAATCAGAAAAACACTTTTTAATCCATTGAAGATAGTGTCAGTATTTTTTATGAAATGAGGGCCCAAGTCTGTATAATCTTCAACACAAATAAGAACATTACTGAAAATCAAATTAACAAAAGATGTTAAAATAATTGTTCAAACATTATATGCAACTGAATTTCATTTTTTGCTAAACAAAATGCACACATTTTCCGGGTCGGTATAGGTCCAGTTAATTTATTTCCTCTCCCATCTGGAGACCCATCTATGTTTTACAAGTCCGTGGCTTGAGACGATTTCTATGGTTTATTGGACTCTTGTGTATGAATGAGAATTTTAAAACAGTTGATATTAAAAAAAATGCTCGAGTTTTTAATTGTTAATATATATGTGGTTTTTGGATTGTATTCATACAATCTACCAGTATTCCGATAGGTACCAATTACACTCTGTTGTTAGTATACCTATTTCTGTATTAATATGAGGCCGAATTGGTTTAAAATCTTATAACACCATCATTTACATTCAAGTATAGAAGAAAACGCTTCAGGACTTTTTATTTTTCGACATTTACACATATTGACGACAAATTGTCAATAAATAATGCTTATTTGCAATCTTAAGTCGATATGGTTTATCCCGGTGAGCTCGAAATTAAAAAAAACCCCACAGAATCTATTTTATAGTTGTATATTTTACTCTAAAAAAGACTTTTGCTTAATGGTAATCTAACAATCAATCTCTGCAATAATAATATCATAACTAACTATGTTAAATCTGTCAGCTTCCCTTACTTATATAGCAATATATCTTTCTAACCTGGGTACCGGGTTTATATATTTTTTGACTTTATCAAGTTAAAATTATCTAGTAACAGTCTAGACTTTAACTGAAAAAGTAAAAAGACATACGCATTGATCGTGTAATCTATCTAATTCTTTTTTCACTTCTGGATTATTGAACACAGAAGGATAGATGGTTTTCATATTGCCACGCAATCTTTTAATACGCGATTTAAACATGGATCTGATACATTTAATTCATTCCCAAAAAGTGTCAGCGTCTTACCCTTTTTTGAATTGACACTAACTACGTATGCGATATTTATTAAACACAATTAACAAAAAGTCAAATGCTGTCCGAGTTTCTTCATAATAATTGTTAAATCATATATTCTCACTGAATTGTCAGCTGATTTAAGAACCTGACATTTTGCACACCATTGACGGTCAGCAGGGGATGCTCACTCCTCCATGGCACCTGAACCCACTTCTGATGTTTTACATGTCAACATTTTTTACCAGCGTATCGGTCGCTAGTGAGCTGTAATTTTTACTCTTGTGTATGATAAGATATCTTATTTTCATATACATGTATTTTTATGAAGCCATTTCTGTTGAAAATCAACAAAGTAGTTCAGAAAGGTTGAAATGATTTTTGATCAGAACTGTTAGTTTGTCTGCGAAATTCAGACTATAGAAAGTTTACTGCCAATTTTATTTATAAAATCTTTCTACCTCCGCGACCTTTGTGATGAATCTAAAAACCCGTTATTGCCTTGCTTTTATTTTAAACACATCATTTACATTCAAGTATATTGTGCGTCGAGTAATCATATATATGTTTATTTACCGATACTAGTGTTGTCCATAAAGTAAGTTTTGACTGAATTCTCTATTTACATGTATCATGTCTTTTTTTAAAAAAGACCATTTTTCACTTCTGATACCCTTCGATGAACGTGGTTACATTACATGTACATCCCCTCTAGGGAATCAGTCTAGACTTCCAAAATCAATGGACCTTTCCCCCTTGCAAGAGCGTTTACACAAATTAAAGTTACTATTTAGCAAGGTAAAATACATCCTTTCATTATGTCACCACTTCATAACTTGAAGTAAAAAATTCATTATGTGAAGTGATAATGTGTTTACGTTGTGTTATAACTTTATT